>NC_088186.1:2750000-2830000 GCF_028769735.1 Zonotrichia leucophrys gambelii
GAAGAAATACTTGAAGGTCTTGACAACAGCTTTGATGATTCTGCAGAAGGAAAAAAAAACCAGTCAGCAGCAGAGTAGAGAGGCCAAGGCCTGCAATACCCAGTGGGGGTGGAAGGAGACAAGAAGAGCTCTAGGACAGAGAACCTCCAGTCTTATTTGTGCTGTGGTCCACCCAGGTGTCTGCCCTGCATGGTCCCACGTGCTGCAGGAGTGCTGTTCAGTGCCAAGGTTCTGGGCTGCCCTGGTGATACCAGGCTCTTCCTCCTGCAAGCAGCAGGGCCCCACAAGTTGCTCTAACAATTCTCCCAGGAGCTGCCACTCCCCAGCACACCTGACACCCAAGGAAGGCTCTGCCAGGTCTGCTCCTTGCAGTGCTGGGAGATGGGGCTCAGTGATACAAACAAACCTGGGGTACCCAAGGAAGGAGGGGAATGAAGGTGAGAAACATTTCCCTGCACAAGGCAAGGATGCAGGCAGCAAACAGGATGCTCCCCACGTGGCTTGGCAGAGGCTGGCTGCCCCCAAGCAAAGCCATGCTGAAGCTTTTGCCCTTCCCCAGTGGATGTACAGGTCTGACAGAGCTCCCAGCTTTTCCCAGCTGGGACACTCCAACAGCCATGCAGGCACTGGAGCACATTTCCTTGTCAGCCCACAGGAGCAGGGCCCATCTATGTCACCCCCTGACCGGGGCACTTGGGGACTCTTCAGCTAGGCCAAAGGACACAGGCAGAAGCTGGCAGAACACAGGGGCTATTTTGGGCAAGGGAACAGCCATTTACAGGACAGGTGGCAGAGGAGCCTGCATGTGAACAAGGCTTCCAGGAACAGCCACCAGCCTGGATCTGCTCTGCCCTAGAGCTGATTCAAGCTGACTTGACCTCCAGCAAGCACCTGGATGTCCTGCCTCAGGGCCACCTTCTCCCCTGGCAGACAGGGGATGAAGCTTTCCCTCCTGCAGCAGGAGAGTAAGGGACAGCCAGCTTTGTCCCCACCACAGGGCCCAGCTTGGGAACTGTGCAGCACCATCCTGCTGAGAGGCATCTTGTCACTCAGGTGGGAGGTGAGCACCTGGACAGCATCTCACCCTGGCTTGGCAGCAGCTCCCAGCATCTGCTCTCCGAAAGTCTCCATAAACTCTTGAGCCACAGCATTTCCCCCAGCTTGCTCCTACCCACAGCAGGGTTCACATCTCTGTGGGGTGTCCCCCCATGCAGACCACCTGAGCTGGCTGTGACACTGGAGTTCAGGCCAGGCCAATGCCCTGAGGTGACACTGTTATCAGTCCTCATGTCAACTTGCTGCAAAGAGCCACACCCAGGGAAAGGACACAGGGAGGAATGCAGAGCTCCACAGCCCGCTCCAAGGTTACGGGGTGCAGGCTGCTCCAAGGTTACAGGGCTGCAGTGCAGGTGAAGAGATGGGGGTACAGGTGATCAGAGGCAGGGTGACACGAACCAGAGAGGTCATGGGGGATGCCAGGCCACCAGGGTGACCTAAATCACACTTCTCCTCCCTTCTGACTGCCAACCAAAAAAGAGGTCACCGCTCTGGAAGTCACAGTGCTCACTGGCTGCTGGGAGAGGCTGGTTACACATTACTCAAGAGCAACCATCCAGCTTCCTCCTGCCAGCCCGAGGACAGACTTTCCTTGCACAAGATGTGGCGTGAGCCACTGAAAGAGGCAAAGGGGCAGAGCTCAGAGCAGACAAAGAGCAGGGGTGACCTGCTGGGCTGGCCACGTCACCCACAGGGTTAAAGGATGGATCTGAGTCCCCACAACCCCACAAGTGACTTCTCTGTCAGAATCATTGACTCAGACGTGGTGCAGCCACAGCTGCAGAGAGCTGTAAAACCAGTGCACTTATTGCCAGAGACAAGGAGCACAAAAATGACAGGGAATGGGACTTTTCAGTGCATCCCTAACAGTCTGGGTATGAAAGCCAGCAGCCCCCAGATTCACGTGCTCTGCTCCACAGCCAGTCACAGAGGCTTGTTTAGGATACTCTGATTTTCAAGGACTACTGAAATCTGCTTACCAGATTGGAGGCTCGTGCAAGATGTTTTACCCCAGATAAACAGTTCTATCTCTATCAGACACCCTGGGTAACCTCTTCCAAGTCACACCAGCTCAACACTGGAGCCAGCAGCACATCAAGAACGGGGTGTTCTGCGCCAGGCAACAACACCATTATCACTGTCTGTCCACCAGCACATGCTCTGCTCCAGCCCCCTTTCCCAAGCTGGAATAAGCAGCCTGGGATGTTGGAGAAATAAGGAACTCACTGCATCACCTCAGCCATGGACCTCCCAGCGGCTGGGATACATCACCAGGATCTTCAGCCAGTGCCACTATAGGGAAACAACAGGCTTAAGTTACAGGAAAAGGGTGGTTCTGGCCAAAATTTAGCCTGGGTTTCAACAGGAGGAGTTATCCAATGCAAGTTCTTGTTCCCAAATAATTCCTTGAAGTTTACATAAAGTTTAGAGGGTTTATTTTTGGGGGGAAATAAAAGGATAGCGATTCCATCACTGACATCATAAATTCTCTCTCTGCAGAGCTAGCTGAGTGTTGGAAAGCTGCTCCTGAGTGAGCCAAGGCAACCAAAGCTGGAGAGAGAGCCAGGCTGGAGATCACAGAGCAGACTGCCTGGGGCCATGGCACCAGCTGGGACCGGCAGGGCACAGCCCTCAAGGCACCACATCAGCTCCCTCCGCCCTGAGTCCTACATGTGAAAGCCACACACTGCAAAGCAAAGTCCAGCTCCACCTGCTCGGATGCTGCCAACCTTTGATCCTAAAGGTTGTTAAGGCTCTCCTTTCCGCTGCATCCACACATGCTCAGCAGAGGTAAAAAGCTGCCTAGGGGAGAGCACAACCAGGAAATGAGCTGTCCTGTGGTGCCAGCAGAAGTGCCAGCTCTGTCCATAGAATGTACCTTGGCACGGAGAGGGGGTGCTGGATGATAGCAGACCCTTGGCCCTTGTCACAGGTGTCCTGTCAGGGGACACAGGGCCGGACAACAGCTGCAGAGAGCCGTGCCCCGGCAGCACATGGCACACAGCCTGCCAGCCTCTGCTGCCGGGGCAGGAAACAGCCCAAACACAAGCACCCAACTGTCAGGATCAAAAGGAACCTTCTAGAGACCGGCTCCATCTGCCACGGCAGGGTCACCCAGTGACACAGGTGTGTTTGGAATGTCTCCAGACAGGTAGATTCCTCACACTCCCTGGACAGCCTGCTCCAGCGCTCTGCCACTCTCAGCAAACACCGCTCTCCTCCAGCTTTCCCTTAAAAAGCCACCACCGCCACCTTCCAGGCGCTTCATCCCCAAACATGCCCTGCCGAGGGCTCTGCCACAGGCCAGGACAGGCACCCCTGAGCCCAGAGGAGACACCCGGGGCTGCGCTGCCACCGGTGTGACAGAGGCCGCCACCACCCCAGGGGCTCCGGGCAGCGGCGGGGCGGTGACACCGCCGTCCCCGGCCCCCGTTCCCCTCTCACCTCATGTTCTTGACGGTCCGGCCGCCGTTGATCAGCAGGCAGGCTACGGCCGCCAGCGCCGAGGCCACCAGGCACAGCACGCAGTAGAAGCCGATGCGCAGCGCGAAGTTGACGGTGGGGCTGAGCTCCATGAGGACGTGGAGCAGCAGCAGCACGGCCGTGCCCCATAGCAGCCACCCCATCTCCATGACGGCTCCACCCGGACCAGCCGCTACTGCTGCCGCCTCTTCCCCGGGCAGCCCGCGCTGAGCCCGCCTTATGTGGGCGGCCCTGCCCGCCCTGCCGCTCCCCCGGCGGGGCGGGACGGGCGAGCGAGCGGGGAACGTTCCGTGTGGAGCGGGCATTCTTCGGGCCGCTGGGCGGGGATCGCCGTGGCCATGGCGAGGGGAGGAGGGCGGTTGGTTCCCTCATGGGGCACTGTTGGGGTTTGGTGCCCTCACCAACCACTGTGGGGGTTTGGTCCCCGCATGGAGGAAGTTTGGGACTCTCATAGAAGCATGAGGAGTTTTGAGATTCCCTCCCCCCATGGATTTCTGGGGGAGTTTTGTCTCCTCGTGAAGCCCTGTGGGGGGTTTGGTCCCCTCACAGAGCTCTGGGGATGTTTTGTCTCCTCGTGAAGCTCTGTGGGGGGTTTGGTCTCCCCATGGAGCCCTGTGGGGGTTTGGCCGTGGCAGTTTGGGACCCTCATGGAATCATGTGGAGTTTTGGGACCCCCATGGAGCCCTGGGAATGTTTTGTCTCCTCATGAAGCTTTGTGGGGGATTTGGTTCCCTCATGAAACCCTCATGGAGCCCTGTGGGCCTTTGGGACTCTCATGGAGCCCTGTGGGGGATTTTCACTGCCTGTGTGGCGCCATGGAAAGGCTTTGGGGTCCTCCCTGCTGTGAGGGAGTTTGTGTCCCTCAGGACACCGTGTGAGGGACACAAACCTCATAGACCCTTACCCACCTTCTCTGCTGGTGCTTGATGATGGTTTTCCAGCAGTGAAAACATGCTGAGTGGGATGGAGCTTTCCCTGCTGGCAGCAGGGTTAGGATAGGATCAGGCCCTGAAGCTCTGTGGGTGCAAAGCTGATGTGGGAGATGAAAGTGTCTGCTGGAACCGACACAAAACCATTCATTGAGCTCGGCTGGTTTTGCAACACTTTTTATAGCAAAACGCAAGTCCTGCAAATCTCCGCAGAGACTTCAGTGGGGTAAGATGTGACCCTGTGGTTCTGAGCATCCCCTTGGCATCCACAGCTTTACAGCTCTTGGAAAAATCACGGAAAAGTGTTAGCCCTGTTAAAATAACCATTGTTCCCTCAGCTGTCCTTGGATTCACCAACAGAAGTTGCGTGCTGTTCCCAAACGAGCTGTCACCAGAAAAAGGAGAGCTCACTGCACTTTCCCTACCCCACAGCAGCTTTAGGGTTGGGAGCAGGAGACAGGCTCCTTCTCTACAGAGAGCTCCTGGCTGGCACTCCCTACGGCTGCCAGGCAATGACATCTCAGAGCTGGTCTCATGATTCCAGCTAATGCCACAAAGAACCCTTATTGTATTAGCATCTCCACACAGCATGAGATTAATCCCCTCTGCCTGTGTCGTGTGGGCTGCTCAGGGAGCCTTGCTCCAGCACCGTGCCAGCCAACATATGCCTGGGAAGTCACCGAGACCTTTGCAGCTGAGCACACGCTGGGCCCGGAGCGATTCTGTGTTATCCTCGTGACTTTTCACTTTGATGACACGGGAAGAAAGTCCCTGGTGATCTGTCACTGGGGCGTTGCACGGGCCGATCCACGGAGCTCATGAACGCTGGCTGACGTTGGGAATCTGAAATGTAAATCCCGGCAGGGCCGTGGTGCCGGCGGCAAGCGCAGTGAGCAGATCCGGCGTGGTGGGGCTGGTGCAACGCTCCACGTGCGGGCTCCTGGAGGAGCTTGGCTGCCATCCCCTTCTCCCCACGCTCTCCAGCACGTTATCTGGAGTAATGCAAATGAAACATTTAGTATTAGTCTGCAGCTCAAGGAAGGGGAGCGCTTTCTGATGCCAGATTAGAAGCCAGACATGGGCCTGCCTGCGAGCAAGCAGAGCTGTCATGCTGAGTTATTTCATAAGGCAGGCGGTGGTGCTGCCAGATGACGACAGCCTGTGCGTTAACATTTTCATAACAAACTGCCTGATGGAGGAGGCCCGAGAGCCTCTGCCCGCTGTGCAACACGAGCATCACCCTGAAACATGGCCATTTTGGGGTAGAGGCAAAGGTGACCCCATCCCTGTCCTCCCAAGCTGCAGCAGCCAGGATGAAGCAGTTCCAAATGCTCAAAAAACCCTGATTTGCTAGATTGTGCTGTGTGTTTTGCATATTTAACCTACTGACTGGATTATTTAAACATGTTAAAAGGGTACCCTGCCGGTAGTGTAGCTGAGCAGAGCCCAGAATCCTTGGCAGGAGCAAGAACACATCCAGTGCCAAGCAGAAGGGTCTACATAGCATCACTGCTGGTGGGATTTCTGTGCCTGGCTCCATGAAGAGCCATGAAGCTCAAAGCATTACCCTTGTCTTACAATAATCTGGCTGTGTTCTTTATCTTTTATTTCCCTAAATTTATTGCTTCCCTGGCAACAGCATGTGACCTCCCTGTGGATGACTAGCTTCTGACTAGAAAAGAAACAGAGCCAGGGAGAACATCTCCCACATATGGAGAAGGGAAGAGAGGGAAAGCACTCAGAGGGGTAGGAAGGAAGGAGAGATGTGTCCATCTCCTGAATGAGCAGGTTGTAGAGCAGCAGGAGGCTCGAGGCTGGGTGGGTGCTCAGCAGGACCCTCTGGAGATGCTGGCTGTGCTGAAGGAGGCTGGATTTGTGGAAAATCTCACTCATGCTGCCTCACCCTGCCTCTGCCCTTGGCTTCCCACAGCGCCTCTGGCAGATCTACCCATCGCCTGCTTCCCTTTGCCTCCTGCCAAGGGCCGTGTGTTGAAAGCAGCAGCTGGGTTTGGTGACATTAAAGTGGGGGGAGGAGGCAGCAAGCAGCCAAACATCCTTGTTGGTGGCCTTTTCGTGGCACGCATGTGTGAGGCTGGGAGCCCTCACAGGAAGGGCTGACAGCATGAAGCCGTGGGCTGTGCAAACTCCTTGGCACCTCGTGCTGCACAGCAATCCCCGTTGCTTGGGGACAGTGAGGTGATCCACACATCTGCTATAACTCCTTCCAGACCTCTGTCAGTCTGTCCATCCATCCGTCCCTGCATCCATTGATCTATCCTCTTCCCTCTTCACCTATCTGAATTAACAGCTGGCTTTGGGAGATGTGTCACTGTGTGTCACCTCTGTCAGGGTACACAGGACAGTCCAGCATCACAGCGCTGATGTGTTTGCCCTGTGTAACACTCTCACACGGGCAGGGCTGCAGGCTGGGAACCTGGACCTTGTTTGCATCCACAAGCAAGGCTGCCCCAAGGGCTGACATCACTGGCTGGCATCATCTTTCCTGGAAGTGTTGCCCTGGCAAAGGCAGAGAAGAGGTTTCCCCTGCTTGGGAACACCACAGTCTGCTTGGCGAGGATGATGCTAAGAGCAGTTTGTGCAAAGGATGTGGGTGAATCTCATTTCCCTGTCACCTAAAAGGGCACATGGGAGGTGAAATTTTCCTGCTGCTCCTTGTGTGGGAGCTCACAGTGAGCCCACAGGCACAGGGGCAGAGCTTCAGCCTGACCCTCAGCCTCCACGCTGGCTCCTGCTGCTCCATGGCCACACTCGCTGTGCTCGCTGGGCTCCTCGGTAATCACACGTCAGCGCTCTGGTGACAGCAGAGTAAACACTGGGGAGGAACCGGCTGGTGACTCAGCGTGGCTTCAACGTGAGCGCTGCAGCTCCCTGCTCACAACACAGCCTTGCACAAGAACCAGAAGCATGAGATTGCTAAACTGCCCGCAGGCACAGCCTCCACTGGCCTCTGGTAAGGCAAAGAGCCCAAAGGACTTTGACTCTGTGAACATGCAATTAAGAGAGAAACGTGTTTTAAAAGGCTATTAAATAATCTCAACCTTCCTTCCTTCCTGTAACCTTTACTCACCTACAAGTAACTCTGTTAGAAAGGTAAGACTGCATCTGCTGGAGTGTTCACACCAGCCAGGTGTGGATCTGAATCCATGCAGGACATCAGGCAGGATGCTGAGCCACAGAGGGATGCCACACCAGCCCCCCACAGAGTGCCAGGGCTCTCAGTGAGGCTGAAAATTGGAGTTTGCAGAGTGAGTGTGCATCAGGCAAGGATTGCAGCTGGGGTTAACACCACCAAGCCCCCCAGCACTGACTTATTTTTTGCTTCTGGTAGACTTAGCCAAAAACAGGAGGTAGCTAAAGCACGAGACTTCCAGATCTTACTGTTGCATTTACGTTTGAAACCACAGGCTGGAAATCCCCCTGCACCTCACGATCTCTGCACCATGCTCGTAAATGAGGGTGTGCCCAGTACAGAACATCTTGTCTGGCTGCAGCTCTCGAGCTCTTTCAGGCACAAGGATGTAAAATTGGAATCACTTTTTTTTTTTTTTTCAACTTGCACTATGATTAGGTTTTCTCCCAAATGCCATGTGTAAATAAAGGAAATCAAATTGTTTCTGATGGATTTTGTGCCAGTGAAAGGGACTGGGTGGTTGACCTGGAGACTGATGGACTGAGCAGGGAAGGCAGAGCTGTGAGCCGAGGGCTTCTCTTGGTGGACAACCTGGGACTGGAGGGGGGGTTTGTTGCCTCTCCCACATCAGAGGTTCTCAGCTCAGGGAGCCCCTGCTCATCATCAGCATGATGTGTCCCACCTGGATTGGATTACCATTAAGAGTCCACCTGGGCTGGAATCCCATAAAAAGTCCACCTGGTCTGGATTCCATGAGAAGGCACACCTGGTCTGGATTCAGCTGGTGGTGCTGAGTTCTGGGTGTGTCTCTGGGGTTGGACTGCCAGGTGTTTATGGGCTGTGTGTGCCCCACCTGTGCAACCTGAGCCAGCAATCTCATCCCCTCCTCTCCTGCAGCCCTTGATCCCTGTGCTGTGGATGTGTGGCTGTAATTACAGGAACGAGGAAGATCCTGTTTCCCTGGGGATCTGCAGTACTGACCACCATAAAGTGGGACACGGGGGCTCTGGGAGTTGAGGCAAGGTGTGCTTAGAAAGGAGTCTCCATCCCTGCCTCCCAAAGGACATTTCCTTTACTCTGCAGCATCCCATGGCACCTTCTGGGTGCAGGCCCTGTTGGCTGAGCCGTGCTCTCTCCCCAGGCTGAGTGTGGCATTCCCGGGCTGCCAGACCTGCCAGCACTGTGTCACAGGGTGTGCCCGCTCTGTGGCACACAGCAGGACTAAAGGGCCTTTGGGCTAAGTGCAGGTGTGCCATTGGTGTGTGTCACAGGGCTGCTCCTGCAGCTGGGCTCAGCCATGGGCAGCACCAGCACCTCCCCAGCCCAGATCACCCCGAGGCCGCTGGTTGCTCTGCTGGTGCCAGAACCACCACCTTTGAAGATGATCCCATCCTCCTGCTCCTGAGCAGGTCTCCTGCCCCCTTCTCTGGTCTCCAAGGGAAAATGGGCTCCAGCACCTGCACAGACATTTGCTGGGGCTGAGCACAGGAGCTGCTGGAGAAGGAAAAGGCGTGTTGCCACCACGGAGCAGTGGAAATGTACTGACACCGCTGGGCAGGGCGGGAGGGAGTGGAGCAGCCCGGGGTGCTTTCAGCACAAAGACTGTTTTCTTGTGAACAGCTCCAGTCTTGCCACAGGAATGAATTTGGGCTGGGGCTGAGCTCACACAGGGCTGGATCCCAGAACAGGCTGCTGGGATTGGCTGCACCACGGCCAGGCAGCAGCTTTGTTTAGTAGAAGCACAACGTGAAACCAGCACCCAGGTTGAAATCAGTGCCTGTCTCTTCCTGTGGTGCCTGTGTGGGAACAGAGAGTCTGGGCAATTGCTGGGTGGGATGCTAGGGTACCTGGAATTGGATGCCACAAGCTCCTCAGGTGCTGCCCTCTCATTGCACAGCTCTGATGGAGCTGCCAGTGTGTTGCAACTGGCTCAGGATCTCCTCCAAGTGCCAGAGTCCAGCACAAGGTGAATTCTTTTCCTGGCACACCTCCCTGGAAATAAACCACACACACCTCAGCGGGCTAAAATCCACACGGGGAATATGTCTGCATGAAACAAACAGTTGCTCTCTCTGTTTCCTCTGTTATTGATTAATGCCTCTTAATGACTCTGACCTCAAAAAATCTTGTAGTTGCCGCCTGTCACAGGAGATCAATGGAGCAGCATTAGCAGGAGATACAGGCAAACTGTCCCAGGTGAGCTCTCTGCCGAGGCCAATCTGGGAGCAGCGCAATCAATAGTTCAGCATGACCTCTCCCTCTTGCTTGCTTTTTTTCTCCTTGAGCTGGTTGGGCAATAAAGTCTGCTCTGAGCTTTCACCAGGACTAGATTATAACTATCCAAATTGATCTGATCTGTAAAGGATAAAAGGGCCTCTTAAGCCAGCTGTCTGCACTGGCAAAACTCAAGTGGCTGAGCAGACAGGGTCAGACCCTCATTAATTCCTGGATGCTTGAGACCCTGCTCATGCCATGCGTGAAGGCTGGACCACAGCGCTGGAGGGAGTCAATTAGTCATGACAAATCCAATCCGACTTCTCCCCCAGAGCTTTCCCAGTCACTTGGCTGTGCTGCTGGTGCCTTTTCATGAGTACATCGTCATTGAAGCCACCATGCCCTGTCCCTCCCATGCTCTTTTTGTGATACCTCCTTGTTTCTCTTATTACCCTTTCTGCAGGGAGAAATTGTGCTGAGGAGGGAGAGCCCTTTGTTGATTCACACACTGGGAGATGCTGCAGTGAGCAGATGTGTCCCAGGTGGAGCGTGGGACAGAGGAGGTGAAGAGGGGATTCTCCTTTGCTCAGACAGCCACTGCCTTCTTGAAAACCTTCTGCACATCAACCCTCCAAACTACAGCCTCTCGCCTCACTGAAACTGATACACAGGGAATGCCTGGAAGATGAATGTTGACTTAAAAACCATGTCTAGAGCTGCTCATCCCACCTGTGCATCTCTGTCTCTTCTGAGGCCAGCTGAGCCCCGTGCCTGCTCCAAGGAATGTCTCCCTGGCCAAGCCTGACTTTGGGAGCCAAATGCCCAGGGTGAAAGCCGTGCCCTGGCTGTGGAGTGGAGAGGCTGGGGGCTGGCATGGGCACTGGTGAGGGAGAAATCCCTGGGCTGTGTCTCCCAGAGCATGACCTGATGATGAATAACTCCATAATTAAAGCCACTGCAGGGATCTGCTTGCTCAGCCCCCATCTCCAAGCTCCTTTGCAAGCTCCCTTTCCTCCCTGGCTGGGAAGCGCCCACGGTTGGCACATGATGGAAATCCCAATGAGAGAAGCTCCCCTTCCAGAGCCAGCACCGCAGGGCTCCCAGCCACAGCCACCACCCCTTGCCTTTAACCCCAGCACTGCCTGCAGAGCTTCTTCTCTTCCTCCTCGTAGTTCAGGGCCAGGGACATCCCTGGGGTGTCCCCAGCCCCAGTGGATGGTGGTGAGTGAAGGATGAGACCCCCAAACAGTTCCCAGCAATCCAGGAGCTCTGTGGGGGCTGCAATCCTGGCCCAAAGCATCCAACGAGCCCCAGCACCCCCATTCAACCCCCCTTAACTTCGTAGTACTTAATTACAAGTAGCGGGGATTCGGAGAGGAAGCAGAGGGGGCGAGCACAGGACAGATTGGAGGGAAGATTGTGCTGGGGGTGGCAGGGCTGTCAAGCCAGAAACACAAGAGCTGATTAGCATTTCTAATTATAACCGCTGCGCTGAGCCCGGCAGGCCCGGCAGGCAGCAGAGGCAGCTGACGGGCTGTGCAGAGCCAGCTGTGGATGCCACGCAGGAAGCGCGGGCGATCCGCTCAAATCCTTCAGAGATGCACAGAAAAGAGCATTAAAGCCTGCATCCATCATCTCCGGGGCTGCGGCACTGCCTGGGAATGCCGGGTGCAGAAATCCCTCTGGTGTGTGGCCATGGGGCTGATCCTGATGGCACAGGAGAGGGGACAGAGCATGTGCCCCTATTTTGGTTTGGGGTCCTGCACCCCCCTGCTGGCAGCAGCATTGCGGGTGATGGCACTGGGCTGTCCCCAGCTGTCACCCAACGCTGACATCCCACCCAGAGGACGCTGGGCAGCTCAGGGTGCTCCGGAGGGGATGGGCAGCCACCCTTGGGGGTCCCTGCTCACGAGTCAAGGCTGCCCTGCACTGCTGTTAGCTCTGGCTGGAGATCATTTACTCATTATCATTTAGTCAGACAAACATTGCGGGCCAGCAAATGACCGCTGCAGGGCTGTGCCTGCGCGGGAGCTGCCATGTCCCGAGGGCACCGTGCTCTTGGGGACGTGCCCGCAGAGCCACCGCCTGGCAGGGAAGTGAGCAGAGGCCAGCGGGCGGCACGCTGCGGGCTTAGCTGGGATTAGCAGGGCTTTGACCAGGAGAAACTGAAGCGACTTAATCAAGGCAGCGAGCGAAAGAATTCCCAGGGAGGAGCTGAGCACTGGCTGATCCCGGCATCTTCTGGATGCTGACAGCGCCTGCGGGAGCATTTTCCCCACCTTCGAGCTACAACAGCTCTGGGTGCCTGCCTGGTGCTGGAGCCCCTCCTGGCAGTGCCAGGGGAATTTTGGAGAGGGGAGAGACCCCTTGCACAGGGGCAGCAGCCCAGGCAGTGCATCCCAGTTCTATCCCAGGTGCCTGGGATGGAAACCAGAGATGGGCACCATGGGGAGAGATCTCACTTCCCTTCTGTGTTGAATATAAGGTACCATCACACCTGCAGAATTTTTATTACTCTTTTGATTGGATTAATTAATCATTCTGTGATAACTGCTCATTAGGCATTCTAACAATCAATACTAATCACTTAATTACTTGGCGTATTACAGCTTGGGATGGTCTGCTCATTCCTAATTAGATTCGCTGGACAATCCACCCCTGAATTTTGCAGAGCCCCACAGCAGAATTCTGTGGATTTCCAGGCATCCTCAGCCCTGGCCAGGTGTGCCATTCCCTATCTCCATCGAGGGTTCTTCCCCCACTCTTGCCCTCCAAAATCAGGGTTCAAGTCAGAAGGAGCTGCATGAGCAGGGTGAGCAGGGAGTGTGGAATGCATCCAGCAATGCACCTTCCCGTCCCTGCTGTTTCCCAAATTACCAACCCCACCAGCAAAAATAAATCTCAGACTCTCTTCTTCTTTCCTGTCTTAATTAACACTAAAAAAAAGAACCTGCTGCAGAACCATCCTGGCTTCAGTGGGATGGTAAAACCTTCCCTGACAGGGGCTGTGGGTGGCTGAGGTGACTTCACTGTCCCTGTCCGTCACCGCTGCGGGCAATGCCAGCCCGGCCCACACAGAGGTCAGGGCTCAGCGCTGGAGCAGCAGGGACCTCCTCAGGGTTAAAAGCAGGCAGCAAACACGCTGCAGGATTTGGGAGGCTTCAGGCAGTTTTGTGTGATGCTCCTTATCCATCACCATTATTTGGATTAGTCCAGCAAAGGCTTTTGCTCATTAGGCCCTGATAACTCGGTGCTTGGCGCTCACACTGAGCGGGGATCTGGGCTCGCAGTGACCAGCTTGTTTTCAAGGGTCATTTTGAACCAAATTTAAAAGGAAGGAGCAACCTGAGCCATGAAAAGGGGGCAAACGGATAATCTGAAGATTTGCTTATAGCAGGCAAGGAATTATTTTAACAATGCCCTCGTGACTGAGTCTCCCAGATCATTTCCCATCATATTATTTGCTCTTGGTCCCCCTTGCTCTAACTTGCCTGTGCACACAGGATCCCCCTGGGTGGGGCTGTCGCTGGCCTGTCAAAGTCTTGCTGTGATGTTTCCCTGCCCGGCTGCAGTGCTAACAGGGAGGACCAGCCAGTGCTGCTGCTGGGATTCAGGGTGGGAAAAGACACAGCAAGAAGGAGAAGGAGCGGCGGTGATGGCAGGGCTCAGGCATGAGGGGTGCAGCCCCGAGCTGTGCTCACAGGTTATCTGCTATGGGTAACGAGGAGGGAGTCTGGCTCTCTGCCACCAAAAATGGGTTTGAATAAACCTGGAGCTGCTGTGAGTGCTGGGGGCCAGGTGGGATCAGCATCTCCACAGACGGCTCCCTGCTCTGCCAGGATCATCAAGCAGGGCTGTGTGGTGGGGTGAGCCCGGGGATGGGATCCCCGGGTGGGTGGAACCCCGGAACATGGGATGGGCACGGCCATGAGATCCTCAAGCGGGATGCGCGGCTGGATGGGGCATGAGCCCCCCGGGCGGGATGCCCAGATGCGCAGCGCTGGGTTGGATTGACCAAGCGGGGCCGAGCGGGGCCGTGGCCGCAGCACCCCCGGCTCCCCGGGCTGCGGCGGAGCTGCGAGCGCCGCCCCCGCCTCCCGCACCGCCCCGCGCCGGGCGGAGCCGCCGAGCCCCGCGGGCCGGGCCGGGCGCTGCGGCGGAGCGAGCGGCGCGCCTGGGCCCCCCTTGCCGGGACCCCGGCCCGCCCCGGCCCCGGCGGCGCTGCGGGGGCCGCGGCCGCCCCGGCCATGCCCCCCGGAGCCTGAGGCCCGCGGCCGCGGGGCGCCCGCAGCATGCGGAGGATCCGGCGCCTGGTGCATCTGGTGCTGTTCTGCCCCTTCTCCAAGGGCCTGCAGGTACCGGCGGAGCGAGGATGCGCCGGGATGGAGGATGCGGGCTCGGGGATGCGCCGGGCCGGGGGGATGCACTGGGATGCGGGATGCCGGCTCGGGGATGCCCGTCTCCGCATGCTGGCACCGGCCGTGCACAAAGGGACGCTCCGCCTCGGCTCCCCCGACGCCGGTGGAAGGAGCCGGGGCCGGGCACCGGCACATCGGGGGTCTGGAGCAGCAGCCGGGGCCGCAGCGGTTGCATAACCCGCGCCGCGCTCCGCCGTGCCGGAGCCGGGGAGCACCGGGGCAGCCCAGCCCGCAGCGCTCGGTGAAGCCGCCGATGCAGCAGGGCAGGGATGGCTCCTTCCTTCTCTTTCTTTATCTTCCGTCCTCTTCCCATCCCTGAGCTTCCGAGGGCCGGGCACCTCCCTCAGATCTCCAGGGATGCTGGGGCCGGGGATGTCAGGGATGCTGGAATGGGGGTTCTCTCTGCAGCCTGGGATGGGAAAGCCTGGCTGTGGCAAGGATCCTGGACCAGAGGGGTTATCCCGGAGGGGATGAGAGAGGGGATACCCGGTGCTGGCAGGAGGTGGGTGCAGATCTGGGAGTGCTGTGAAACAACCCCCGTGTTCCCAGGGGAGCCAGAGGGATGGAGCAGGATTTTGTTGATGCTGCATCCATTTTGCCTTTGAAGTCAGCCCCAGCCCAAAGTCACTTTCATATCCTCCCTAGTCACTCTAAAACTAAACACAGCAACTCTCACAGGGTAACACCCTTCAGTGCAGGGAAGGCAATGGGGAGAGAATCTCCTCTGCCTTGAGACTGAGGCTCTGGAGGAACCCTCAAAATCCAAAATCCAAGCAAATCTCAGGGGAACCTCTCATTGAAATGCATCCCCCACTCCCACATTTCTTTCTACCCGTTAGGGGATGATGAAGCCAGAGATCCCCATGCCATGCCTGACTCCCCTTCTGCTACAGGATGGATTCTAAGTCAGAATAAGTAAAAAGTGACATTTTGGCTATTCCAGGGTTCTCCAAGACATATCTCTAGTGGGAAGTCCCTGGAAAAGTCCCTTTACTGAGTTTTGGGGGGCTCCTGTGCTGGGGGGATCTCAAGGTCTCAGTGTGCCTGACTTCAGGGCCATGAGCCGCTTCTCAGCTCACAGGAGCAGCCACCTAGACTTTGTCTTTGCCAAGTCCTGGCTGTGCTTGGCTTCTCTTTAATTTAATTTCACGTTAATTAGCGGTGCTGTTGCTTCACAGGCAAGCTGGGCACCCTGGCCCTCTTCACACTTTAGGGTTTCCAATTAATGGGAGAAATGTCACGATCTCGAGGCAGACCTGTCTGCTCTCACCCTCACTGCCCATTCCTGTGGCTCCCACAGCTCTGACAGCTCCTGGAAAGGGGCTGAGGAGGAGCATTTTGGAGGTGGGGAGTGGTTTTGGGCTACAAGACCCAAGCCAGGATCCCCAGCAGGTTTTAAAGGTGCTGCACCCACTCAGATCCAGCCCTATCCCAGCTGCAGGTCGTGAGGAGGGAGGAGGGTTTGGAGGTGGTCAAAGGCCAGGGATTCTGTAGAATTACCTACAGAAAAGGGATGGAAGGGTTTGTTTAGTGCAAGGATTCATTCCCTGCCCTTTGGAACTGCTGGGATCTGCTCTGTTACACGAGCCAGGTGAGCAGCCTCTCTTGCAGGAGGCCAGATGGCAGCAGTGCTGCTGTGCCAGGGTCAGGGGGGAAGGAACAAAGCCAAAAACCCAAAATCCTGCTGAGAGCCTCTGAGTTGTTTGCACAGAGCATCACCTGTGAGCTCCCAGGTTTGTTACTCACCCACTCCCACACAGGAACTGCTGCTGGGAGCTTCCCCTGCCCGTGGGGCTTTCTAAAGGGGGGGTTCTGCTGAGAGGGATCCCCCAAACAGGAGCAGAGCCCCTGCAGCCCCACTGGGATACCCCAGCCTTGCACAGGGCAGGAGAGCGGGAGGATGTGGCCACAGCTCCCAGGCATGCACGGCATCCAGCTCCTTGCAGCCCAGCCTGCTAATCCCCCTGCTTTTAGGGAATTTTAAGTGACCTACTTGCAGCAGGAGTTGCATAAGAGACTGATGAATATATATAAAAAAGGCTGAAGGTTTCCCCAGCGCTCAGGTCGGTTTGTGTGGCACAGCCGTCCTTGGCCAGCTGTGCTGCCCTGGGCAATGCCCTGCCCTTCCAAAAGGCTTTCAACAGCGTTTCCTTTGCCTTGCAGGGCCGCCTCCCGGGCATCAAGGTGAAGTACCTGCTGGTGGTGTGGCTGGGCATCTTCGTGGGCAGCTGGGTGGCCTACATGCACTACGCGTCCTACTCGGAGCTGTGCCGCGGCCACGTCTGCCGGATGATCATCGTGAGTGGCAGCACAGCCCCGCGGCTCCTGTCCTGTTTGGGCCCCCAAAGCTGGCAGGAGGAGCCCTCCTGGCAGCTGCTGTCCCCAGCATGGCACAGGGCTCGGAGCAGGAGGGGTGACCTTACCCTGCCAGGGTGACGGTGAAACAATTCTGTGAGATGGCAGAGGGAAGCAGCCAGGACAGGCGTGGGTACATCCATGTCTGTGCAGGTGAAGCTGGAATGGCAGGGCAAGGAGCAGGATCTGTGGGCAGGGACAGCATCACACCAGTCCCCTCTGCGCTCTGCAGAGCAGGAGGAAAAAGGGAGCACTCGGTCCATGGTACCTGTCTGTGGCTGCTGAGCAGCCCTAAGGAAAGCAGCAGAGCTCTGTGTGGCTGCCTGGCTCTGTGTGTTTTGCCCTGTTTGGGGTTTGTAGTGTAGTTCCATGGGATTGTATTATGTTCCGTGTTCCCCATAGAATGTCTCCAGGAGTGCTGTGTGTGCCTCTGGCATGGGAGTGGGTCTCAGCCCAGCCCAGGAGAGGAGGGGGAGCTGGGCTGTGTCAGAACAAGCCTCGTTGATCAATCCCTCAGCAGAGAAGGGAGGCAGGAATTGCCATAACAACAGCAACGATCGTTTAATTTGATTTTCTGCCTGACTCCGACCGCGGGGTCTTGGGCGCTAATTCCTGCTCAGAGCTGGGGCTTCCAGGCTCCGTGTCTGGCCGTGTCCTCTGTGAGCAGGTCCAAGGGTTAATTCCCATCCACAGTAAAAAAAAAAGGGAAAAGATGCAGTGAGTGTCTGCAGCTCCAGCTTCCAGCCCTGAGGCTGCTGTGCTCTCGCTGAGGAGCTGCAGAGCTGCAGCCTCTCCTGCCAGGGATGTCTCCAGCTCCAGCCTGGCCATGGATCAGCCATGTCTGTTCATGTCCCTGTCACCCCCTAGACTGGGGCCAGCCTGGTTCTGCTGAGCATCCTGAGCCTGTGCTTCCTCACCCAACTCCACGCTGCCCTCTCCTCCAGTCAGGAAGTTCTCCCAAACCCCTGGATTTGCAGCAGCAGCATCCAGGAACAAATCCCTGAGATCCCCCCAGCAGCACAGGGGTCCCTGCCAGCCCAAGGCACTGAGCCATCCCTAAGGGCCAGTAGAAATCTGTCCCTGCTGAGCTCCTCTCTGTCCTTGCCCTCCCCAGTGTGACCAGTACAAGAAAGGGATCATTTCTGGCTCCACGTGCAAGGACCTGTGTGAGGAGCGCGGCCTCCTGTTCCAGCACTGCCTCTCCTCCTCCCCCAGCCAGCAGGTAGGTCTGTGCCCCCCAGCCATGCCAAGGCTGGGCACAGCCCCAAACCCTGCACATCTCCCCTGTGCCCATCCCAAACCAGCACCCAGCTCCCTCCTCCTGCTGTGCCCCTCCCTGTGCTCCAGGTGTACAGAGGGCTCTGGAGGGACAGGGAGGTGATCATCAAATGTGGCATCGGGGAAGCGCTGAGGGCCGAGAGCCGCCCGGACTCTGTGCCCAGGAGGGACGTGGTGCTCTTCGACAAACCCACCCGGGGAACCTCCATGGACGAGTTCAAGGAGATGCTCCTCAACTTCCTGAAGGTCAGTGCAGGGCCCTGTGGGATCCCACAGCCCTGGCATGGCTCTGGAGTCAGAAACACCAACTGTGTTTTTCCTTCCCTTTGAACGAGAGCTCCTCCATCCTGTGTCCCCCATCCACTGCTGGGTGTCAGTGCCATGCACTGATGAGCGGGGTGCCAGTGCCATGCAGTGATTAGTGGAGGAAATGAGTTCTTATCTGTGAGATTTCAGTAGCAGCATCTCTGGAGGTGGCTGTGCCACGGCTGTGGGTGGCATCTATGCTGGGCAGAGCTGATTTGGTGGTCCTGGTAGTTACCCCTGTTGGGTGGCATCTGTGCTGGGCAGAGCTGATTTGGTGGCTCTGGTAGTTTCCCCTCTTGGGACCTCTGCAGCAGTGGTGGGGTTCCAGCTCTAGAGCAGCCCTGAGGCTGGTAAAATTCTGCTGGAGCTGGATGCCCACATATTGTGTGGCATTTTCTGGAGTGTCACCATTTCCTCCTCCTCCCCAGCTCAGTTCTTTGCTCCCCCAGTTCTGTTTTGTGATGTGACACCCAAACACAGAGAGCTGTGAGGGTCTGATGCCAATTTTGTGCTGTTTGCAGTCCAAGCTGGGGGATCAGCCATCTCTTCCCGCCCTGGTGAGCCGGATCATCACCATGGCAGACGTGAACCGTGACGGGAAGGTGTCCCTGGCAGAGGCCAAATCCATCTGGGCGCTGCTCCAGCTCAACGAGTTCCTGCTCATGTTCTCCTTGCACGAGAAGGAGCACACGGCCAAGCTGCTGGGGCACTGTGGGGACCTTTATGTCACCGAGAAGATCCCCCACACCTCCCTGTACGGGGTGGATGTCCCCCCTTTCCTGCAGTCCCTGCTGCCTTCCCTCGCCCACCAGCTCATCCACCAGTGGTTTGCGCCGGCCTGGCCCCGGCGCGCCAAGATCGCCATCGGCCTCCTGGAGTTCGTGGAGGAAATCTTCCACGGGACCTACGGCAGCTTCTACATCTGCGAGAGCAGCCTCAGGAACGTGGGCTACAACGACAAGTTCGACTTCAAGATGGTCAACCTGCGCAAGGTGGCCACGGAGATGACAATCAGAGGCTTCCTCAAGGGCCGGCACTGTGAGCAGAACGGGGACTGCACCTACGGGCGGGACTGCACGGCCACGTGTGACAAGCTCCTGAAGCAGTGCAAGAGCGACGTGGTGCAGCCCAACCTGGCCAAGGTGTGCGGGCTGCTGCAGGACTATCTGCTCTATGGAGCTCCCCTGGAGCTGAAGGAAGAGCTGCAGAAACAGCTCCGAACTTGCATGACTCTCAGTGGCCTGGCCAGCCAGATGGAAGTGCACCACTCCCTCGTGCTCAACAACCTCAAGACCTTGCTCTGGAAGAAGATTTCCAACACCAAATATTCCTAACGGGGGAAGCACGGCCCTGGAATTTCCATCTGTGAGTTTGGAGTGAGGTCCAAGGGCTGAAGGCCTGTTTCTCCATCCTCTCCTCCCCAAGGAAAAACACACCCTGCACAGGGAGTTCCAGAGCTGCAGCCCCTTCTCCTTCATGGAAAATCAACATCATGACTTGCACCACCCAGCAGCATCAGGGATGGGTCGGCAGGAGCAGAGCTGGGACACGGAGCTGGGCTGAGCAGGCTTGGGGGAGGAAGGAGACACGGAAAGGGATGAGGAAGCAGAGCCCAGCTGGATGCATCAAACTGTTCCTTGATGAGCAGGAAAGCAGAGCAAAGCGATGGGAATGAATCATTCATGCTGTACTTGTCACATCTCCTTTTGAGGAACGGCTCTGATGTAAATAAACAGCTTTTACGTGAATCACACCCGTCCATCAATAGCCAAACAGCAGCCTGTTAAGTACCAGCTTGTTTGTGATCTAAAAAGGAGGAAAAGGTAGATTTCCCCTTTCAAAAGCCTCTCCTTAAGTGTCTGAGTCATCTGCCATCAGCTCCAGCTGTCACACAGGAAGCAGATCAGCTGTCTGTTGCACCGTGGAGAATCGTGGCAGTGCTTTGGTTCCGTTTTTAAGTGCCTGACCCTGCCGGTGATGCCGAGGCTTGTGAGAGGCTCCCCCCAGCTGCTCCTGCCCCCAGTCCGGAATTGGCAGCACAAGCCATTCCCTCACGTGTCCGCTCTGGAAGCGGCCGAGGCCAAGGATGGCTTAAAGGCAAAGGGCTAAACACGAACGTTGTGACCCCTCCGTGTGCTCGGGTGTCACTGCCCACCACGCTCAGAGCAGGGATAAGCCAACCCCTCCGTTTAATTCTCCAAAAACTAAGCTGGGCTTGCCCTGCAGAGGTTGAAGGTTAATACCAGAATAATCCAGTGCTTCTCTCATTATTAAAATGAATTTCCAGGCAAAGCTTTTAGCAGGTCTCCAGATATTTTGTTTTGGCCGTGTCTGTGCTCCCAGGGCTCCAACTATGGCTGTTTCCTTGGAATGCTCAATTAAAGCAATCTTACAGCTCTGGGCAGGGAGGAAGAGCTGGATAAACTCCCCCAAGGTTGCTCTGTTCCCAGCACAGCCATCTTCCTGCTGCTGGAGCATGTGCTTCTTCTCCTGCCAACAATTCCTTAGGGAAGCGAGCGTGCAGCTGATGTGCAATCAGAAAATAAAAATACACCTGACACTGCAGCAAATTTAGGAGCCCTTTTGGGACAAAGATCAGGATTTTCCTTCTGTTGGTTCTTTAGGCTCCTCATCACCTCTCACTGGGCAGATTTTGGTGTTAGGAGTGCTCTGTGTCCAGCAGAGCTCAGTCCCTGCTGAGAGTGGCCTGTGGAATGTGATTTATCCGTGGAGAAGGTGAGCACGCCCAAGGATTCTGTGTTTGAAGGGTTCCTCAGCCTGGACTGGGTATGGGCACAGCCAAGGTCCTGTCTGCAGGTGCAGGGGAGGGAAGGCAGGGCTGGAATTCCCTGGAATTCAGCAAGGATGCTCCAGGCTCCTCATCCCTTGTCCTGCATCCCCATGGCAACAGCTGGGGGGATTCTGTGTTTAAAGGGATGCTCAGCCTGGACTGGGTATGGGCACCACCCAGGTCCTGTCTGCAGGTGCAGGGGAGGGAAGGCAGGGCTGGAATTCCCTGGAATTCAGTAAGGATGCTCCAGGCTCCTCATCCCTTGTCCTGCATCCCCATGGCAACAACAGCTCCCCTGGCAAACCCAGCTCCTCCTGCCATTGCAGAGGAACCCAAGCCCCTGCCAAAATCCCCTCCTCAGGGCGGCAGAAAAGCCATTTTCCATCCTTCCCTCCATTGTTTACTCCCACTAAATCCCTGCTGTTCCCTTCCCTCAAAGCAGTGCTAAAGCAGGAGGAAAACAATTTCCCCAACACCAGAACCTCTAAATATTTATGAAGAGGTGGCTCCTGTAGCTGAGGGACCAGGCCTTGACAGTTTAATTGAAATAAAGACACTTGTGACAGCAATTGTTCCATTAATGCACGTCCCCTGTGGCCCTGGACACTCCCAGGAATTCTGCTCATCACTAACAAAAAGCACAAAGTGAGTGCAGTTTACAAACCACTCTGGGATACAGGAGAGAAATGAATCAAGGCAAAGCTGTTTTACACTTAAATTCCTCCAGATTCCCCACAAGAGATGGAAAAAAAGCCAGGACACTCCAAGACTGATAATCTGATCTCACTGGATCCCCTTTGTGCCCAAGAGGATGGAGGTAAAACCTTAAATTACTTTAAAACAATCCTAAATTCTCATACCACAGAGTCTTACATCCTAGAATGGTTAAAAAATAGCATTACAAACACACAGCATAATCCTTTCAGTCTTGTAGGTGGCATCTTTATTTAGGCTTTTTTTTATTTAAATCCTTCTTAACCATGTAGAGAAAACACAGATGATCAAGTTTTTAGGAATCTCCAAGCCATCAGACGTGGATGCTGCCAAGCAGTTCTCAGTTTGTCAGACATTCTGCAGCTCAAGGCATAATCTGCAAATAAAAAAATAAGGCCCAAGATGTCAGAAAAGTTGAAAAACAGGCAAGAAAAGGGAGCAATAAAATCAATACTAATGAGCTAATTAATTAACCCTTGCCATGCAGACTCTGCTGCTCTCACTGTCTTGGGTCTGTCTCAAGAGTTTTCACATCCCAGAGGAAATAAAGATGAAATATAAAATGAAAGATTTTAAGGCTGTTATCAGGGTTCACAAGGAAACTTTGAGACAGGGATTTCCTTCAGCCCAGAAGGACATGGCACAAATTTAGGAGAAGCTTTTTGGCAGGACATCAAAGGGTTTTGGAAAAATATCTGGCTGGGGGAGTTTAGGAAAGGGATAATTTAAGAGCAGGATAGCTGGAGCCTGCTCTGGGTTATTCCATCACTCCCTAAAAATCCAAGGTGAGTTTGCCAACCTTGGTGCAGAGCCAAGCTATTAATAGTGCAGGGAAAAAAAAATTCTGAGCTTATTCCAGCTTTAAAGCCATGACATAAACCAGTCCTGGATGATGAAGGGCTGTGCTATGTGCAGAGAGATTTTTAATTCCTCTCTAAACCACTTTCATGTAAAACATTCACGTTTTCCACAGCTCAGAGCCAGTTTTTCCTTCAGCACAGCAATCTCCATGGTCCAGGAGCGCTGCCTGGGGAAGGGCAGTTCCACAAATGCCATCAGGAAAATGTTCATGGTTCTGCTGTGCCTCACAGGGAGCTCTAGAGACACTCATTAGGAGTGAGCAAAGCCTGATGAAAAACCCCAAACACGCATTGCAGGGTTAAAAGAAGTCAAGAAATTTAAATAAAAGAGCCACATCCTCAAGCAGAACCACATCCCCACAACCTCATTAACATTCTTCTCCAAAGCCAGTGACTTTTGCCAATTGAAGGGCTCACTTTGCACCACTGAGGCCCCTCTGGCCCTCTAATGGCCGTTTAATGAGGTTTCCCATTCAGCAGTGCCAGAGCCACTCACTGCAAAGCTCAGGGTCACAATCCCTGCGTGCCCAGAGCTGCTCTTGGTGTCCCTCGAGAGGGGACAGTGACAAACAGCACCACGTGGATACAGGGACGGGCTAAAGGACAGTGTCCACCCTCCACCATTCCCCATTAAAGGCAAGAGAGCAGGGAAAAGAACTGAAATGTCAGGTTGTTGAGCAATCCTGAGAGCTCACAGGGCTCAGAGCACCAGGGAAGACCTCGCCTGTTGCTGTCTGCCACCGAATGACACAGACATGGCACTGCAGCCATGCCTGCAACACGAGATGGGGCAGGGCTGGCACCCCCTGGCACTGCAGCTCACCTGGGCAGGGCTGGCACCCCCTGGCACTGCAGCTCACCTCTGGTCTGCCTCTGGAAAAGAAAGAAATGCATGGACAGCCTTTAGACACAGCCCAAAGCCTGCTTACACAGGTGCTGCTTCCCTGGCAGCAGGAATTTAAAAGGTTATCAATAACAGCACAGGAGTATTTTTATTTTCTGGTATGATAAATTCCCAGTGTTGCCACGTGGTTTTACAGATCGCTTCCACTTACTGTTCTGTAACACACGTGGCACCCACAGGATCAGAAAGTCTCACTCTGAACAGAACAAACCTCCCCTTATCCAGAACCCACA
This sequence comes from Zonotrichia leucophrys gambelii, assembly GCF_028769735.1. Lineage (NCBI taxonomy): Eukaryota > Metazoa > Chordata > Aves > Passeriformes > Passerellidae > Zonotrichia > Zonotrichia leucophrys. Next base: position 2,773,694 of record NC_088186.1, read on the forward strand.
TTCCAGTCAGTTCAGAGCTGGTTTCCCTGTCTCCATTGAGGCTGATTAGGGATGTCAGGCTATCAATCACTCTGATTGCTCACGGGGTGCAGAACAAACGAGCGTAGAACATAGCCTGGGTCTCTCTTGCCACTCTTTGACACAAAGATGCCACAGCAGCCATCTCTGCAACGCCAGTGGCAGCAAATAACCCAAAACCACTGGAAAAATGTAATTATGGGTGGGTGTCCATCCCTGGAAGTATTCAAGGCCTGGCTGGATGCAGCTCTGAGCAGCCTGGGAGAGTGGAAGGAGTCCCTTCCAATCCAAACCATTCCATGATTCTGTTGTATTTAGAAGATTTTATCACTATTTAAAAGCAGTGCTAGCAAGGTATTTGCTGCATGTGCAGATACCACGTGTAACACTCCACTTACAGTTAGAAAGGTGGCTGAAGCTTCTCGGGCAGCCCCCTCCTGAAGGATCACCCTGCATTTCTGAACTCACACCATCCTGCTCTGGTCACTTCATTTTTTGTCAACTGCCAGGCTGAAGAAAGAAAAGAAAAACAAAGGAAAAATGTTGTTAATAATGCCTAACAGCCATTTTTTTTTTGGTGAAGCACACCATTTATCTGAAAACCAGAGAATTAGAACAGTTAAAAGAATGATATCAACTGAAGATTCATGTTAGCTACTGAAATCGTTGAAAACCTGAAATCCCTCAATTTTCTTCCTTTTTTCAGTGGAGTGTATTAAAAAATACACATCTATGTATGCTTTATATTAGCGATATAAATATACACCTTGCAATATATTCGGTTTACAATATATGGACATATTATTAATATCATATTGATAGATAGATAGATAGATAGATAGATAGATAGATAGATAGATAGATGGATGGATGGATGGATTTTGCTTCTGGCGCATTCCACGATTTGCGGATTTGCAGCGCACGTGGCAGCTCCCGGAGCCCCCCGAGCCCCGGGGCCGCTCGGGGCCGGGCCGGGCCGCGGGGCTGAGGGGAAGGGGCCGTTCCCAGCCTCACCTCGCTCGGTTCCTCCCGCCGCAGCCGCTCAGCGCCGGGGCCGGGGGGAAGCGGCACCGGCCCTGAGGGAGCCTCGCCAGAACATGGCGGGGGAAGGCGCAGCTGTGGAGCCGCCTCCACCAGCAGCGGTTTGCTGCGCCTGAAGGACGCAGGGCTTCTCGCTGGCCGCGCCAGGAGAGGCTGAGGCCGGTCCCGGTCCCAGTCCCGGTCCAGTCCCTCTGAGGAAACGCGGTAGCTCAGTCCCCGCCGCCCCGCGCCCACCGAAAGGGCGAGAGACTCCGCACCTCCCCCTTATATAGTGCGGGGAACGGCCGCGCTTGCGCACTCGCTCTTCCGCCCGAGAGCGCCCCCTGGCGGGCGGGAGGACTCAGAGCAGGGAGAGGGCGGGGCTGGGACCGGGGACAGGGGATGGGACACGGGACACCGAACGGGACACGGATCCCTGCCCAGGACTGCTCCAGGGCCTCCCACGGAGACACGAGGCTACTAAAAGATGGATATCCCTTTTCTCAGCTGCTCCTGGAGTCCCCCACCTCCCGCGGTGGCAAAGGTTGGGCTCTCAGCCTGTCCCGGGACAAATTTGGAACCCTCTGACCCCCACTGGGGATCCTCTCACCCTGCATCAGCCACCCTGAAATATCCCCAGCTTGGGGGCATCCTATCTGTCCCACTGCCTTGACTGCCCTGGCCAGACTCCCCATCCCATTCCACTAGGGAAAAACCAAAAAGAGGATCACAGGGATAAATCCCTTTATTTACTAAGAACAGACACAAGATACAAGTGGTTTCAGGTGAGATCATGAGCTCAGGAAAGCCACAGGACAGTGGCACTCCCTGCAACAGTGACAAACTCAAGGAGAGGAGCCTGGCTCCATTTTCCCTTGCATTGCTCTGGACAATTTTTTGGATCTGGAGACCCTCCATGGCTGTGGGATCACCGTGCACAGGGCTGGGGGTCCTTTTCCCACCAGCCAGCTGTGCCAACAGCGGTGCTGGATGCAGAGCCAGCCCTGTGGAGTGGAGCAGAGGCACCGAGCCCATCCCTGGGGCTCTACTTGCCCTGGGCTTTCCTCTGCAGCTCCTCCACGGCCTCGCTCTGCCGCCTCTTGTCCTTGGCACGGATGATGGTCATCCTGAAGAGCCTGCAGTAGAGCTCCACGGCCGCGGGGCTGTCGTCATTGCCGGGGATGGGGTAGGTGATCAAACACGGGTTGCAGTTCGTGTCCACCACGCCGACCGTGGGGATGTTCATCTTGGCCGCGTCGCGGATGGCCACGTGCGGCTCGAAGACGTTGTTGAGGGTGCTGAGGAAGATGAGGAGGTCGGGCAGGCGCACGCCGGGGCCGAACTGGATGTGGGCGTTGGTGAGGAGCCCGCCCTGCCAGTAGCGGGTGTGCGCGTACTCCCCGCACGCCCGCGCCGTGCTCTCGACCAGGTGGCAGAACTGGCGCCGGCGGGTGACGAAGAGGATGATGCCCCCTCGGTAGGCCACGTGGGCTGTGAAGTTGAGGGCCAGCTGCAGGTGCTGCATGGTCTGATCCAGGTCGATGATGTCCTGATCCAGGCGGCAGCCGAAGATGTAGGGCTCCATGAACCTGTGGGGGCACAGGGAGACACGGGGATGGGGTGTGCAGGCATTGAGCGTTTCTGGAAGTGGAACCATCCCATGCTCCTGCTCCTAGCTGACAGCACAGAGAGCCCTGTCTGTCCCAGTGTCACACCCTCCCAGTGCTCCAGTACCCTGCCCTGTGTGAGCAGCTCCAGGCTCAGACCAATCCAGCAGATGTGGTCTGGGGAAGCATTCCTGCTGTCAACAAGCGCTGCATCACCAAAAGCATCCCTCACCTGTGCCGACATCCCTTTTTGTGGCCCAGGTGCACCCGGGCATCGAAGAGATCTTTCAGGGTGAAGAGCTCCTTCACGCTGAAGAAGTCGGGGTGGCTGAGAGGTTCTGTCAGCAGCTTGTCATCGTCAGCTGAGAGAGGGGAAACAAATACTCACTGCGTTTGGGGGGACGGGCCGGGAGGATGCACCGTGCCCGGTTGGTATCAGCGCACGGGGCTGGGGTGCCAGGGGTGCCGGCAGCACTCACCGCGGGGCCGGCTGCCTGCCGGGGCCGGGGCCGGGACCGGGGCCGGGGCTGGGACGGTGCTGTAGAGCCGCGGGGCTGCTGCGGGACAGAAACACGCGGGTCACACGGGGGTGGCCGGGGCGCTCCGGGCCGGACCGGGCCGGGCCCCGCCGCTCACCTGCCCGCAGGAGCCGCGGCAGCGCCATGCTCCGAGCCCGCCGCAGGGCACGGGGACGGTGGAGGAGGAGGAGCGGGGGAAGGTCAGCGGCGCTTTCCGCTTCCTGCGGGGCGGGGCGGGCGCGCCCCGGGGCGGTTGCGGTCGCTCCCCGCCCTCCTCCTTTGGTTGCCGGGTAACGCTCCATCCCCGCGGCCCGGCCTGGCCCGGCCCGGCGGCTCCGCCATGGCCGAGCCCAGCCCGGGCGTGCCCCGGCGCTTCGAGGAGCTCACCTTCTACCGCGGCTACGGGTGAGCGCCGGCCCGGAGCTCTCCTTCTACCCCGGCCACGGGCTCCGCTGCCCGCAGTAGCTGTGCTCTGTCCCTCAGGCAGCCGCCGGCCCGGGCGGGCCCCGCTGCCCGCAATAGCTGTGCTCTGTCCCCTCAGGCAGCCGCCGGCCCGGGCGGGCCCCGCTGCCCGCAATAGCTGTGCTCTGTCCCCTCAGGCAGCCGCCGGCCCGGGCGGGCCCCGCTGCCCGCAATAGCTGTGCTCTGTCCCCTCAGGCAGCCGCCGGATCGGGCGGGCCCCGCTGCCCGCAGTAGCTGTGCTCTGTCCCCTCAGGCAGCCGCCGGATCGGGCGGGCCCCGCTGCCCGCAATAGCTGTGCTCTGGCCCCGCAATATCTCTGCTCTCCCCCGCAGGCAGCCGCCGGCTCACCCCCGTTACCGGACCGCCAACCAGAGCTACGGCAGCAGGGCCCCCACGGTGCACGAGCTGCCGGTAGGAGCCCCCCGATGGATGCAGACACGGCCCAAAGCCGCGTCCAGCCCTGTACCCAGCCGGGCTTTGCAGGTGTTGTCCATGTTTAAACCATCCCCGTCACCCTTTGTCGCCCCCACAGAACTCCTTCCACACCCTCCCGCACACATTTTCGGAACACCTGGGCAGGTTTGGCATGTGCAGGAACGAGAGCCTGAACACGTCCCTGGAGAAGAGCCACTGCACCGGCCCCGACACCTTCATCACCGCCTACGAGCACTTGGACTTCCACCCCAGCTACAACCCCAACGGGCCCTCGCACTGCCGCGACCAGCCGCCGTAGGCAGCGTTTGGCGGCCTCAAAAACGCCCACGGCCGGCCTTGATCCTAAAGGGACCCACTAGAGTGCACAGGGAATGTTATTTATTAGCAGTATTTAGTGAAGGTTTAATGCGGTTAAGTGTCAGGTAGCTCATGTGAAGCATTTTACCTGATTTATCAGCAGCATATAAATACTAGGACAACATAAATTCTGGTTTTGTCCCCTTATCCCCTTCTCTGTCACTAGTGATCCTTTACACTCTTGCCTTATTTACTACATATCATTAAAAATTCAAGATCTAAACTGCTTCTCTAGTCTTTATTGAATAATCAATCTCTTAGTTTTCCAGAGTTATTAATGAACTCTGGATTTCTTCTAGAAAGTTTGTGTTTCTTCTCTCTCCAAAGTAAGAAGTTTTAAGAAATTATTCAAATAATGACAAGTAATCAAAAAGAAGATTTTTTTAAAAGTTTTATTGGAACAATTGTAGGTACAGGCAAAGAAACTGCATCAGTTGGACAGTGAGTGCACTGAAAGAGCACCTGAACATTTTTGGCTTAAAAATGAGTTTTTAAAAGAAACTACTCTGCCTGTTTATGGATGAAAACCAGTCCTACCTTACAGGTGTAACAAAACATTAAAAATGAGCATAATATTATTCAAACTGTTTGCTAAAAATATAAATAATGAGTGGAACATTATGTCCAAACTACTGCAATTGCTACTCTTCACATGTCAGAACCATTCCCTGTTTGTGACATGTGGTAAGAGCTGGGTAGATCCTCCAGCTGCAAACACACCAAAAATAATAAATTGGAACAGGTAAATAAACTGAGCAGAAATGGGCCTGAAAAGTTAACATTTCAACGATTTAACATCTGAAAATAAATAAGGAACCCTCTTCCATTTGCTGTGATCCTCGTCTCAGACTCTAGACAATACCTGGAGCTTCTTTAGAACTTCCCTTTCTTCTCCTGAAATGAGAAAATAACAAAGTGCTGCATCAACAGAAATCGTTGTGACAATGTTACATGTATTTTTATCCACAGATTTTTCTGCAGGTGGCATAATTTAGGGATAAGGCTGCCTCATAAAAATATTAACAGAGTGGATTCTGTCACATATTTTCCCACTCCATCTGAAAACACCCACCTCTTCCTTCTTGCATCAATTTTAATTTAATTTTATTCTTGAAACCAGTTCCTTTGAAGAGTTTGGCATGCAGTGTATCTGAATGTTCAGAGGTTAGACCAAATGCACTTTTAAAAAAAGAAATACCTGTACAAATTCAAAATATTCTCCTAAAAATGACTCATTTTACCACACAGGATCTACCTCAGACAATCTCTTTCTACTCTGTCTTTTGAAAGGAAGATTTTCACATTTGCAGATAAAATTAGTGAGGCTGAACTATCACCAACTGAAGGGATGAAAAATTGAAAAGCTACATTAATAAAAGAAATGGGGGCAGGGATGTTCCTGCCTTGCATAAAGTGTTCCTAAAACAGCAGCAAAGAACTGGGAATAAAAAAATGAAGGGAGTCCTTGCTGTCCCTTGAGGATCCTTGAAGATTGTTCCCAAAGCACCCAAAAGCAGTCACTGGGGTAAAAAAATGAAGCAATAAACCTCTTTTCAGATTTACCTGCCAGCTGTGGTACTGCAGCCAAGATCTGTAACTCACCAGAGCCATAATAAAAAACATCAAGTGGTATAATTAATATCTAAATATATAATTATATATAATATATATAATTTATAATCATATATAATATATATTATAATATATAATATAGATAATAGATATAATATATATAATATATTATATATAATATATATAATAGATATATATAATTTATCATATATAATATATATAATATATTATATATAATATATATAATATAATATAATAATATAATAATATAATAATAATTATATAATAATATTATAATAATATAATAATATAATATAATATATATATTATAATTATATAATATATAATGATATAATTAATATCTAAATTAACAAGTTTTGGGCTCTGACTGGAAAGAAAAATGAGCATTGTGGGTTTTTTAAAAATATGAACCAGCACTCATTAAAAAAAAAAAGGTAACTTAATAAGCTTTGGAAGAGCTGGGTTTAAGGCTCCCTGTATCTACTGCAGTAATTATAATTAATTGGTGTCTCAGGAGGGTGGGAGAAATGGGAAAAGGAGATTTCTGGACACTCCCCAGAGCTGGCACTGGAGTGACAGGGCTGTGCCCACTCTGTGCCCTCCCTGGGGCTCTCATGGGCACCGTGAGCAGGAAATCAAATCTGCTTTTGGAGCTGCTGGTATGAAAATTCAGCCTTGAGAGACTCGTGCTGCAACCTTGGTACCAGTGTGGGATTTATTGCCACTCAAGAGAATCTTTTTTATTGCTCAGCCTTTAGTGATGTGTAAGAGGGATTTCTTATTGCTGCAAACCACCAGACTTCTCTTTTCTGAACAAGTGATGAGATCTGGGCCAGGATGAGGACACTGCCACTGACACACACCAAATTAAACAAGCAAAGATTCCACTTCTTGATCAAACACCAGGAAAGAAATCTCTTGGGTTTCTGCTACCACAAGCACCATTCTCACCTCCCAAAAGCCAACCCTTTGTATTTTATAAATTCTCCTCCTTCAGTTTTGTTACAAAGAATTCATGACATCCTCAGTGAGGAGGGAAGAAGAGGGAACACAGAAATTATTACTCACTCAAGATGATGACACAAACCATAGGAACACTCCAGATGCACGGTCCACGGGCAGAACCCCATTTATTAAACATTAGAAACTCAGCAATGTACACCAGTTCCTATATACAAATCAAGTTCATCAATTAAAATTAAAAAGTGCTGTTTGAAATCAGGTTTTATTTAAAGCACAAGGTAACTGGAATTGCATTTTAACTGGGAGTGGATGGGGTCACGAGTGGTACTGAGGACACAGACACAGCAACAGGGGCACGAGACACCTTTGAAGTCTTAATGTGGATTTACTGAAAACTTTTGAGAAGAAACATTCAGCTTTTTATACAAACAGTACAGAGTGCTTCCAACATCTCTAGGAAAATTAAGTATACAGTTTAATCCTTTTAAAGCAAGGTACTTGGAAAACTTCTAGTTTAAAATACCAGCCTATTGACCTATTCCAAACAAAAGGCTCAAATCCTGCAACGGAATCAAGGCAGAGCAAAAGATAAACCTGTGAAGAGGGAGTGCAGGCACTGAGCTAAGGAAAAACCACTTTTCCAAGGTATCCTACCACAAAATGGAGATGAGTTAACACACTGAGCTTTGAACAACCTGGCCAACCAACCCCAGGGCTACAGAAAGGTGGCTGGACAGTCAGAAATGCCAAGTGAGCACTAGGAACATGTTTCAAACGCAGCTGCACGACAGCATGGACACACCAAGGATGTTTATTTCTCTACATGCCACAGTCACTACTCTATGCTACACCGTATTTTGCCCACATTCTGCATCACACCAGGGACACCACGGCACTCTGGATCCAGTCTTGGCTGCTTTTGCTCCGTTTTGCAAGTTTAAGGCCAGCCTGGAGGAAGACTCCTCAAGTGACTGAGAAACAAAGTGATGCTAAGTGGTGGTTTGGCTGAGAAGTTCTGCAGAAGAGCAGACAAAGAGAATATCAGATCAATTCACAGGGACAAGATGTGAGAACAAACTCCTCCAAGGACTTCACAACACAAAAATGAAAATGAAAAGAGCCAACAGCTCCAATTTACACCTTTAGAATTTGCAGCGAAACCAGTGTGGGGGCACTTTTTTGTGTGTGTGATGTGAATGTGCTACTTCAATCCCGTTGAAAGTCAGTACAAATAAAAAGATAGTAGTGAAAAATTGCTTTATTCTGGCTGCTGGAAACGGAGGCAGAGAAAGAGCCTGAAGAAAGAACAGTGCTGAAAATATCCGTGGCTGAAAAAATCCGTTTGTGTTGTGACTTCCTACAGCAAACCCAGCTTTGCTTTATTGCACCAAAATTGTCAGTGAAAAGTTCACAGAAATGTAACATTTTAAAAACCACTTCTGAAAAAGGAAAGTTAAGGGCACTCAGTTCCAGAAAGTTCATTCAGAAAACCAAAAGCCATCTCTGGGTAACTGCAGGGCATCAAAAGGAGAGAGTTGAGAATAACAGGAATTGTTTGAACCCTGCAGGCCCCAACAGTACAGAAATCCAGGGAAATCCAGGGAAATCATGTTGTCTGAACAGACACACTCCTTCACTTGCCTTGGACTGCAATTGTGCTTGGAATCATTGCTAGCAGGAGGTTCTGGGTGTGTAAAAGCACTCTGAGCAGCTGCTGAGATCTCTTTGCACAGGAGGTGCAGACAGAGCCATCCACTTGATTTACCTCAATTTGCATTTTTTATCTTCCAGGCTGGATCTCCACAGCCCCAGTTCTGCCCAGAGAGCTCATCCCTCAGTCCTCAGGGTGGGAAAACTGAGCTCCAGCAAATGCCACCCCACAGCATTGTCCAGAGGCAGCTGGGATGTGGCCACTGTCACATCTGCATTGCTCTCCAAGGCTGTGCTTCCCTAGGATCTCTGAACAGGCTCCCAAATAAATTCTGTGCGCAAACAGGTTTCCCTTTCAGAGGCAGAGGCCTCATAATTTAAAGTGTGATTAGCCAATATCTTATCTACAGTAACTACAGCATCCTGTAGGAATGCAAGCCCTAAAAATCATTATAAAAAATATTTCCTTAGAGCACTTTAAATAATTTACAAAATTCTACAAAAGCTACGAATGCCTATCCGTGATATCCCTGTTAAATAGAATTATTTTCACATTAGTGTGTGTATGATATACAGGTATCAGCATTTCCCACTGCCTCTCCTTTCCTCTCTCAAGCTTTATCAAGGTAATTACAATCACAGTTATTTTATAAAAAGACTGCTAGTGTAAAAAAAAAAAAAAAGTACTTACATATTTGAAACCTTTTTTCCCAAGAGGGAACCTGGGCAGTCCCCTGCAGGTAGGTCAGTAAATTTTGCACAGGTTTTGGTTAAAAATTCCTGCCCTTGGTGTACTTCACTAGCAGCTTCCCTGTTCTGCAGGACAGGTACTTTTCCTTCCATTTTGGAGCTGGATACCTGAATTTCTCCCTGCCTGTCAATTTTTTCTTCCTTAATGCACATCTGCACACTGTTATCTGCACGTGCTCCTCCACTATCATGCACTGCTGCTGCTGTCACATGGAATTCATGCCTTGGGCAAGCTAAACTTGCATCTGGCCTCTTGTCCAGCAGGTTATTCCCTCCCTTACTGTCCACCTGAGCACTGTGCTGAGCTGGCTCTCTGCTGGCTTTATCTGCTTTTCCCACCCTGCACTCAGGGCGTGGGGGATCTGCAGTGGGGTCAGCCCAGCTGCCTTGGTGGATATCTCCTTCCTTGATGCACATCGGGGTGTTCTCAGCTCTGGAGGTTCCTCTGCCAACCTTATCAGCTTTTCCTGCTGCCAAACTCCGTTCCTGTGAGGGAAGGCTGCACTGGGACTGATCCCCTGGAGCATCAGCCTTCCTGCAAGCCTCAGCTGCCTCCTGGAGACACCCAGCTCCTGCACAGCTTTCTGCTACATGGGGACTCACTCCTCCCACCATGAGTTTCTGAGAAGAACTGGGCTCTTTTATTGCTGGTGTAATTTCCCCTTTTGGCAAGGGGTTAAGTACATCAGTGTCCTGGGAAGCTGTCTCCATTCCCAAGGCACTGCTCTGGCTGAGCAAACACTCTGCTTTCTGCTTTTTGTTCAAAAGCATCGATTTCTTCCTGTCCCGGGCGTATTTCAGACCTGCAATAAATTTACTGGAGATTTTTAGTTGGAAGGTGTTCTTCCTCTTAGATCTGGGCTTGGCATTCATGACTTTTCTCACTTTACACCCTTCATTTCTGCTGGGTTTTGGGGGCTCTGTGTTATGGACATTCCTTTTACCTGTAGCACTCCCAGGTAACTCCTCAGCAGCACCACCTCTGACCCCCCCCAGTCCTTGCTTAGCTTTTGACTGACCAGTAGTAGGAACATTCTCTGCAGAGGAAGCACATTTTCCACTGCCAGCTAACATTGCACTTTTCCCTTCTGTTCTCTGAGAGTTCTTCACCTCCTCAGTTTGCTGAACTGCTTCAATCTTTTTGCTCTGACCCAGCATCAGGTCAATCTCATTTTCCACCGGCTGCTGCTTTGCTTTTCCTTTATTACCAGTTTGTTTGGTCGCTCTAAGTAGGTCCAGACTTGCATCACCTTTTTGCATCTCTGAATTGCTTGCAGAGTCTTTAGCCTTTTCTGCCAAAAACCTCCTGATTTCCTGCTCAATGCTGTCATCACTGTCCACTGAGCTGCTGTCACTGGCATCTGACACAGCTGGGAAAGCACATTTCCTATTTTTAGCCCCCCGCTGGTTTGAAACTGGTTTAGGTTTATTGCCTTTTTTAAGCTGTAAGTTAGATTCCAAGTTTTTCATGGTTTCTGGCTTGTCATTGGGAAGTTTGATGTTGTCTGGAGGGTTCCTGACTGCATTCTCCCTCACAGCTTTCCTAGGTTTTGAGAGGCAGCTTTTTAGCAGAGAGGGATTTTTACATTTCCACTCATTTTGTTGGAGACCACTGAACTCATCCAGCAGCTGAGTTTCTGTCTCACTGAATCTGACTTTCTTCTTGCACTGAGCTTTCTGGTCCTTGGATTTCTTCTTTAACTTCCTTTTAGACTGTAACAGGTCCTTGATGGCACTATCCAGGTCCTCATCACTGTCCAGAGAGCTGCTCTCATCACCCGACCCCTCTCTCTCTGGGGTTTGGATGGGGTTTTTTACAGGTTTTTTTGTGGTACTCTGAACCTGCAGGAAAGGGCTTACAGAGTCCAAGGGCACACATCTGCTGCCATCAGAGGCAGACAATTTGGGAGACATCAGCTGCTGCTGCCTCGGGTCTTTATTGCTCTGAGCATCCCTGAGTTCTGTGGGGTTGCTCAGGGCTGGCTCCTCCTGGAGCACTGGGAATTTGGAATGGTGACCTGGCTGGAAAAGTCCTGTCTCCAGCTGCTCAGGTACTTTTGACCCCCCTTGTTTTGCTGTTCTGCCTTCCCTTTTGAGTCTCCTTTTCCGACTCAGGGATAATTTGAGTGTTTTGGGCAGAGCAGGCTCAAGGGTCCCGTGAGGCTGTTTGGATCAGAAGGCAAAGGCATCTGCATGGAGCGTGACAGGCTGGGAGGTTTTGTTCCAAGGTTCTCTGACTGTGCTTTCAGAGCCAAAAAAGCCCTGATTTCTTGCTCTATGCTGTCATCACTGTCCACAAGGCTGCTGTCACTTTCACAACGGGAGGACGAGAGAAGCTGGGGAGAAAAGAAGGAGTCTGCAGTGAGGGATTTGTTGTCACTTCCCATTTGGGATGGCATGATTGTTTTGGAAATATCCAGGATAGCTTCTGCACACATGAGCTCTGCAGATGTGTCTGCTCTGCAAGAGGCCTGCAAAGTGAGCTCGCAAGCAGTAATCTTGTTTTCTGGAAGTGCAAAATGTCTGGCTTTTTTCAGTGGTTTAAACAGCTTATTAAAGTCATTGCTGGTGCTTTCTAATCCTGTTGACTTGGAATTAACTTCTTTTCTCTTGTTGCTTATGGGGTTTTTATGGATTTCTGGTGAGGCACTTTTTGTGGAGCTAATTGTCAGGCTGGCAGAAATGTCTGCCATACCCTTTGGATCAAATGGTTCCCTCTGCAAAGGGACACAGTTTGCTGCATGACCTGCCTCCTTCCTGATTTTCTCCAGCTGGTAAAGCTGGATGGCTTCTTCAATGCCATCATCGCTGCTCGAGTCAGATGTGTGCATGCTCTCCTTGATGAGTGCTTCCCTTGGCTCCCAGTAATGAGCTCCACTTCCCTCATCCTCCTCCACGAGCCAGGGCTGGCTGGCAGTGCCCATTTCTAGATAAGCCTGGTTCACCTGGCTGAAATCACCGGGCTCTGCTTGGATTTTGGACTGCAAACACTTGGACTGGGCGTTGGATTTCTGCAGCTTGGGATGGTGTCTCAGGAGCAGTGCATTACAACCTTGCTTTACAGCACCACAGTTTGTTCTGTTTGTTGCTTCTTTGTTGCATTTCAGGACAGATCTCACACGGGAATCTTTTTTATCCTCCTCGGTAACGCATTTACTAATTTCTTGTTGTTTCTTCTCATTCAAGAACTGCACAATTTCAGCTTGTATGCTCTGTTCAAAGGAGTCATCGCTGCTGATGCTCTGAGGGGAAGCAGGCTGGATTCTTTTCCCAATTCCCAGGTGGTCAGACAGGTACTCTTCAGAGAGCATCTCAGCATTAAATTTCACAGGGAGGAGGTCACTAGCCACTTTGTTCTGGGAGAACTCCCTCTTAAACCTTTTGTCTCTGCCCACATTCCCAGAACGCTCTGCATTCCTTGGCAACGACTGGGCACTTTTGCTTTTTGTTTTCAAGTACTCCTGGATGGCTTCCTCTATACCTCGGTCCACAGAATCGTCGCTGTCAGAATCCAGCAGCAGAGTCTCAAACTCTACATTCCCCTCCACTTCGCTGCCATCAGAATCCTCGGGGCACCCACACTGGGTGTACTGAGGATGCTTCTGCAGCAGCGAGGTGGTGCTGGGTGTGACTCTGGCACTGGAGCCTTTTTCTCCCTTCTGTTTCTTCTGCACAACACAGCCACACTCATTGTTCATACCCAGGGCAGGCTCTTGGCTTTGCAGGTTGTTTATGATCATCTGAACTTTGGCGCTCACGGAGGTTCTGGTGACGTTGCTGTCGGACTCAGGGAAGCACACGGGGTATCTACAATTCCTTGCTGGCCCGAAGGACTCCCATTTTGTCTGAAGAGCTACCAGAGGAGGAGCATCCATAAGGAACATTCTAGCAGACCACAGCAAAGTCCACCATGGAACAGATTTTCAGACCGGTCTCTCCTCCATCCTAAAACAAATTAAAAAAGGAAATTATTTATTAAGCGTGTGCCTTCCAGAAATTCCATGTAATAATCCTGGTAACATGAACTGTAAATTATTAACACTTAGAACTACTGTGCCAGATAATCACAGGAATTACTCCTCAACATCACTTGAACAGGTAAATCAGTCACTACTCTCACTGAGGATAAGGCAGTTTGAGGTTTGAAGTATTTTCTGGCAAAATCATAACCAAATTCAGGTAATTCACTTCTGAAACTCTTCCCGTGCTTTCCAAATAATGTGCTCCCAAATAATGGTACACTACCCAGACCCATGGTGATGGTATTCAGTGCAATCCCCTTTGCACTGAATACTTTTGCAGAAAACTTTGTGGCAGGAGAGGAAAACCAATTTTGAGGAATTCTTTCATAGCGGGAGTGGAGAACTCAGCAAAATACTCTGCTCGTTGTTTCCTTTGGCATAAGTGCCCTTTTTCAGGATCATGCAGCTCAGCTTTCCAATTTTCATACAAAAGCAGCACTGGCTGTGTCCACATGGTGCAGGATGGGTGGATGTGGAGAAACCTGGACCATCATCCAGGATGGTGGGACACAAACCAACTCCTCCTCAGAGAGCAGAGGATCACACAATATTCCAAAACAGCTTTTACTGGATCTGACTTGGCATTAAACACAAACAGCTTAGGGACTTGGGGCAGCTGAGAGAGAAGGAAAGGGAACTTATTTCTTCCTGAAACACACTCTACAGCAATAACCCTGAGACATCAGTCATCCGGCCTCACTGCAGGATAAAAGCTCTTGGCAAACACAGATCTTGGGGAGTGCACAAAAGCAGGATGAAGATTAGGAGCTATTCTTTGTGTTCCAGTCGAAACTGCAGACAGAACGAAGCTTCAGTTTGTGGAAGAATGGAAAAAGCCACCCACAAAACTCCAGTTAACACCCCAAAGAGTTCACCACCTCCACATGGTCCCATGAGGGTTGAAGGCTTCACCTGCAGCATCATTTGGTGATGACAATAATTCCCAAAAACTACTGCAGTTGGGTGGCTCCACACAAACACAGTGAGTCCGAACTGCAGTGGCACTGGACTCTGCCAACCTACAGAGACACAATTTTCCCTCTGAAACCTCCCTGACCTTGCACTTGTCAATTATTCTCTAGTTCTGGTTTCAAATTAATCAGCGGTATTAAATATTTTAAAGGATTAATGACTCTAAAGTCTTTAAAACTTGTATTTATTTACTGAGAGTAAGGTAACAGACAACCAGGGAAGACAATTCTTCATCTTTGCTTGGGCAAATATAAATTAAAAACATTTTTCCTTGTAATAAGCAGCTAAGGATCAAAAAGACAGAAATTAGGATACCTCATTACCTTGAAGCAACATAATTAACACACTTTAGCTCCCAGCTTCATTAAAAAATAAAACCCCAACGTTTTTCCTATTAACCTATTTCCACAGTTTTCAGGGAAGGGGCAGGTACCTTCACTATCCCACACCTGGACTGGGGGTCCTGCATGAATTAGACGGGATTGGGGTGAAATTTTGTGTCCCAGCACCCACCCAGAGCACCCACGGAGACCGTGAGGGGACACCTGGGTGCTGCCGGAGGGGGGACACACACTGAGGGTGTGAGGGGACATGAGGGGACACACACTGAGGGTGTGAGGGGAAATGAGGGGACACACACCCAGACAAAATCTGAGGGGACATGAGGAGACACACAACCTGATGGAGAGGGGTACCCTGTGTAACTCCGTGAGGAGAAAAATGAGGGGACACCCACAGGGGCTGCATGAGGGGACATGAGGGGACACTAACTCAAGGGGTACCTACAGCGGATTTTTGAGGGGACAGCACCCCTGTGTGCACCCACAGAGGCTCCGTGAGGGGACATGAAGCGATATTAACCCGGGGGGCACCCATAGTGGCTCCGTGAGGGGACATGAAGCGACATCAGCCCGGGGGGCACCCACAGTGCCTCCACGAGAGGACGTGAAGCGACATTAACCCAGGGGGGCACCCATAGTGGCTCCATGAGGGGACATGAAGCGACACCAACCCGGGGGGCACCCACAGAGGCTCCATGAAGGGACACGGGGGTGCCCCCAGCTCGGGGGGCACCCCGGACGGGCTGTGACGGGCCCCCCACCCTCGGGGGCCGCTCGCAGCCGCTGCCCGCGGGACCCCCGCGGGGCGCCGCGCCCACTGCCCGCGGCCGGCCGGGCCCTGCCCGCGCCGCCATGGCTCCCCCTTCCCGCCTTCCGCCGCCCCGGACCCGGGCCCGGGCCTCCCTCGGCCGCCGGCGCGGCGGGGCCCGGCCGCGCCCCCCGCCCGCCGCTCACCTGCCGAGAGGAGGCCGACAGGGGCGACGGGGGTCGGCGGCGGCCGGGCCGGGCTGTCGGCTCCGCCGGGCTCCGCTCCGCCGCTGCCCGCCGCGCTGGTGCAGGGGCGGGCGGCGCTTCCTTCCCTGCCCCCGGGGAGCGGGAGGCATGCGCCGCAGGGCTCCGGCGGGGAGGCGGGGAGGGACCGCACCGGGCCGGGGCACAAAGGCAGCGGCGGCCGCTGGCCCCGAGAGCCGGCGCGGAGCGGAGGGAGGGAGGCAGGGCGAAGGGAGCCCGGTAACGATCGTAACGGAAGGGCCGCCGGGGGAAGGGGCACCGCGGCTTCCTGCAGCAGCCCCGCGGCCAGGGCCGGGCTCCAAACCGCGGTCCCGGCGCGGACCGGCAAAACAGCAGCGGAAAGAACGAGATTGTGCTCGGGTCTTGTCTCAGAGCTATGCGCAGAGCGGGGGATGATCCATCCGCTCCCTTCGGCGTGCCAGGCTGGGGAAAACTCAAAATATGGGCAGGATGCAACACTTGGCTGTCCCAGGTGCAAAGTTTGGGGTGCAGAATGAGAAGTGAGGTGCAGAGAGCCAAGGCCTCTGAAGCGGTCAGTGCTGTGGCTCCTGGAGCTGTTGGGATGTTGGAGGTTTCACACAGCGAAACAGCAAAGTTTTAGTGCTCTAATTCATCCCTGTTTTGTTGGCAAGCGGGTTTTCCCCGAGGATACACTGCCAACCCAGTGCTATCATCCCTGTGCTTCCAGAGCAGAACCAAGCTGTGAGATGCTTCCTTTCAGGACACCCGCTTCAACCTGCTCATTCCTAAAACACACAGAGTGAGTCACAGCTCTCAGTCTGTAAATCTGCACAAGCATTTCCATTCCTCATCTCTGGCAAACAAAACCCCGGTGCCTCAACCCAAAGTGATGCCTGTTTTCACTTTGTCAGTGTGTTTTGTTTCCCTGTGGGGCTGGAACATCTGTGATGCTGCAGTGGAAATCAGCATCTTTTGGCTGGGTGTCGTCAAAAGCTCAGGATGGGTGATGGAAAGTGGAGACGCAGCTAGAGGTCCAGCGAATGGGCTGAGAGGGGACGAGCTGGGGGTCCCAGGCTGGAAATGGGGTGGCTGAGAGTGTTGCACTCTTTTTGTGCTCACTCTATGGCAAGATATGGTGAGGAACAGATTTCCACCTGCTCTTATCCCAGAAATTCCTGTTTTGGGGAGCCCATGAATTTTTGTGCCCTTTCCTCATCACCAGCTTCATTTTAATTTTTTTCCTCACCCCCAGAAATCCTCTACTACCAAACCAGGTCTGACCCTGGGAATGTGGGGCAGGACCATGTTTCAAACCATCAGACACAGTTACAAACTCGTATTAATTTATCTCTTGCTCTTACAACAGATAAAACAGAGTCGATAAGACATTTGCCTGTGTGTTCTTGTCCCTGGGATATGTAACATGCTTTTATGTTCTGATCTGGCTCGCTTGAACGAGACTGCTGAAAACAGCACAGCCAGCATCTGTGTGCAGGAGGAAACAATGGACTTGCTTTTCCTTCACTGCAGAATTGCAGCCTGGAGGTGAGGAAACTTTGCTTCGCTCACCATATTCCTGCCTAATGCCGCGGCAGAGGGAAGAAAGGGCTCTTGTATTCATGTATCCTCCCGGGCCAAGTCAATTTACATGTGAATGCACTTTTAAAATAAAATTAAAGTCAAAGCTGCGGCCAGAAGCCTGATAAATGTTTTTGTGCACATGCAGTTGCTTGGGAGGGGGAAGGCTGCTGCTGCTGGAGAGCTCTGCTGTCCCCAGCCGAGGTGGCATTTGTGGCTCTGTGTGCCATTTTGGCTTTAAAGAAGAGCAGAGGTGCCATTAGGGGTGATTTGCCTTCCTGATCCCTGATCTTGGCAGAAATGAGGGCAGTGGACGGATGACAAAGTCAGGAGCACTAATTGGACCCCTCATTAGAATGGCTGGAATGGCAGGGGGACGTTCACATTTCCAAAATGAAACATCTCCCCTGACCTCCGGATGTGCTGCTCCTGTTTGCAGGGGTAGGTGCTCATTACAGGTGCCTCTGGATACCTCAGAGCCTGGAATCAGAGCTCAGGCAATGGCTTTTGTTATTTTTTTCCCAGCAAGAGAAAGGACAAGATTAAAACCACATTAGCAGGAGTAAAAGGACTCACTGGGCAGGTTTTGTTGTTGGGTAACCTGTGGCTTCGGGGCCAATTAATATTCCTACATGGAGCTGTGTTAAAACACCAGCCACATCTGCTGTGCTGCTGTTTTTTGGGAATATGGGTCACAAGTGATGCTGGCTGAGGGCACATCCATGTCTGGGACAGGAGGGAAATTGATAACTTCAGATTCCACAAAACCTTTCCACTGTTGGGGACAGTTTTCCATTCTCCAGACACCTCTTTGGGTTTTGGGGCAAAACTGATTTACAACAGCAAAATCTTGCTATGACCATTGAGTTTTTGGGGGGAAAAGCAGCAGAGAAAGGAGGTGGATGGAACCCAATCTGATTTTCCCTCACCCTCAGTGTTTAAGGTCCATTTCTCACATGGCTGCACTGAACTTCAGGACACTCAGTGCTGGCCCTGCTCCAACATCTCCCTGCCCTGTTCAGCTCCTTCAGTCTGATCTCAGATGATTTATTAGATAGAGAACAACTGGATCATGTAGTAACATGGCAAATTGAAGACTTTAGTTGTTATTTAATAAATGCCAAGGAGACTCATGAGGCCTTGAAGTTATAATAGAAAGATCTAATTTAGGAAAGAAAAAAAAGGGAAGAGAGATGCCTGTGAAAGCTGCCAGGAAGCAGTGCTGGGTATTGAACATTTCTATTTACCCTCTGAATGGAACAGAGATAGTCTGAGCTTCCTTTCAGCAGGGCTGGATGCTGCCCAGGGAAGCAGCACCTGAGGTTCAAGGGCAGTTTTTGGTGGAGCCCAGTCCTGGAAGCTGTGCTTTGTCTTGCCTTGGAACACTTCGTTGCTGTAAATCACCTTTGGTTGACAGAATTTTTTAAGGAAAGAAACCAACTGACTCTGTGAGGCAAATTAAAGTGTAATTATAGCACAGAGGCAGGTTACAGAATGCATTTAACATTTTTGAGTCAAACCTGGTGGGCTTCCCTTTCATCACTGACCATTACACCAAGTGCAGCTGAAGGTTTCTGTGGGGCACAGCTCATTCCTTTAGAAGATGTCCCTTTTCCTTGTTGATTCCGAGTGCATCTGGCATAAGAACACAAAATGGAAAACACAATTTAGTGCCAGGAGTTTTAACTAAAACCCTGACCTTTTCTTGCTACCATGTGGCAGAGACCTCTGAAATATCAAAGGAAATTACATCCCCTCTCTCGTATTCTGTACCTGGAACCTTTTAATGGGTTTTGTGTGACTCACTCCTATCTAGGTTAAATGATAAATATTTCATGTTTACAATCCTGGACACGGGCCGTGTGGGCTTTTAAGAGTTTTCTTTACACAAATCCCTCCTTTCTGTCCATCTCCGCGGGCTTGGCTGGGGGCAATGCTGTCAGTATTCCCTCAATGACGCTTCCAGCTGCCTCCTGTGCTTGTCACAGTTCTGCTTGTGCCCATTAGGTGTCAGGCTCTTATCGGCTCTGTCTCCAGTTCCCGGGATTTCGAGGAGAACACGAGAATATGAGAAGCCAGAGCTGGTGTGGCTTTTCTGGGATGCTCTCTCGTCTGTGGTTGTGAAAAACGCCAATCTCTTGTTTTTAAAATTTTTAAAGTTTAATAGTAATAAAATGGTTATAAAAATAGGAACACAATGAGAGTAATAACAATTTGGACAAATTGAAGTAAGACAATATGAGACAATAAAAACAAAGAGTTACGGACACCTGGGTACCTTTTTCTGGGCAGCACGAGCCCGAAAAAGGACACACATTAACAAAGGATTAAGAACAATAGCCCATTGCATATTCAAACACTTCATACATGATGCATAAATTCCATTTAAACACAGGATTTTGTCTGGTCAGTGTCAACTTCTTCCTTCTAATCCTAGCAGCGCCTCCAAGATGGGAAGTTCATTTCTTCTGATAAGAGGGCAATAAATTCTTTTCTCTGAAAGATTCAGGTGTCCTGTGGCTGCTATCTCACTGCAAGCCCATTCTGTTAAACAAAGCATCTTACGTAGCATAGTTTCTATTTTAACAATTTTTGTAACCTAAAACTATATTTAACACAGTACTTAAGAAAATTAATACAGCATTATTTTCTAACACAACACATATAATATTAATTTTAATATTTGCAAAAAGCCAATCATAAAATACATGCATTTTTCACAGTGGTCCTACCCAGAAAAGGCAAACTGGGTGCTGTGGTGCTCACTGGGACACCAAACAGGGACTCCGTGCTGGTTTTGTCCCAGGTTTTAGCAGCTGGGATCCCTCCAGAGCCGCTGCTCATCTCTGGGCTGCAGAATGAGCATCCACAGGCAGCAGCTCCTGCCCCAAACCTGCCGGGTTTTGCAGCACGTTTGTGTTTTAGGCCACCTCTCACTGCATTCCCGAGGCCAGCTCTTCCTGTTACAGCAGCTCCTCACGCTGCTCTGGTGTCTGTGGGGTCACTGAGGTGCTGTCAGAGCAGGACCAACCTCTGCCCACCTTGCCCATCATCCTTTTGGGATGAGCACTTGGAACTGAGTGCTGATGCTGGCACCAAGCCCTTGGATATTTCCTGCACCTCGGGGCTTGGGAGCACGCCTGAACACGTGGGGATTCATTCAGGGACAGAAAGCCAGGGTTTTTTTTAAACTTTTTAATGAACTCTGTGCAGTTTCCCACAGCAACACTTTGATTCCAGCCACGAGGCAGGATATAAACACGGGCATTTGGTGCCATGAGCTGAGGTGGCTGGTGATGAAAAGGGGTCTGTGAGCCTTAAAATGGTTTATTTAAAGGGCAGGATCAAAGATGTACCTTGGGATAGATACCTGCCCTGCTACATGAAGAAAAGCCAGAGATGCTGCGCTCACTTTATATTTCAAAAGGAAACTGCTTTGACTTTGTGCTGCAGTTGCTGAGAGCTTTAATGGGGCAGGGGGAGGGAAAGAAAACACAACATGCTCCAGCTGCCCTCATTATTGCTTCTCTGACTGTCTGCTGAGGAATCCCAGCACAGCCATGGACTTGTCCACCTGCAATTACCAGGTCCTGCATTTACAGAGTGCTTTTCCTGACCTGCTGCTCACCCAGGAGCATCCCTGCAGCCCCCTCTGAGGCAAAGGCTGCTGGATTCCTTCTGTGGAGCAACTCCTGATTCCCAGCAGGGCCACCCTGAGCACTGGCCCGGCCCCCATTAGCTCTAAACTGCCTTTTTTAAGAGGCATCTTCAGCTTTTCAGATCACCTTCAAGGAGTGCTCTATTTTTAGCATCCCTGGACTCTCTTGGCTGCAAACAAGTGAAACCTCTCTGCGGTGAATTCACAACAGGGCAGCTGGCAGGGGTTCAGGCTCTCTGTCTGGAGTGCAGCACGATGGAAATGAGTTGTCCCCGAGGTCCCTGAGGAGCAGGCTGAGCCCAGGGAGCCGCCACGGGATGCTGCCTGTCCAGTCCCACCAGGGCCAGGGTGCACAGCCTCATCCAGAGATGCCTCTGCAGTTGCCAAGTGCTCTTTGCACAAGCGGCTTTGATCAAGGATTTGCAAACAGCTCCTGTTTGGTTCAGTGCTTAAAACACTTCCTTAAATAAGTTTTGGATCAAGCCAGAGATCACCGCTGTTTTGAATTTTCATCAGGCTGAAAAACCACACTGGGCTGGGGCTCAGTGCAATGCTTTGACTTGGGTTCTTCTCAGCAAAGCAGCACGGAGTGAATTGCCTGTGCACAGCCAAAGCCTCCTGCTGCTCTGCAGGGTGAGGGGAACTCCCAGGAGCAGCTCCAGGCTGGTTGGAGCAGGCTGATGGTTATTCGAGGTATTTCTTTTGCTCCCAGTCTTCATTCTGCTCTCCCAGTGCCCCAGCCCGGAGAGGTGCAGGCAGGAGCACCCCAGCTTCATGCAAGGTGCAGCTGCTCACACCCCACGTGTCCTCCTGCTGTTCCTGGGTCTTTTAGGGCCATGACATATGGCCAGTGATGGGCATTTTGGGCTAAGTGCAGTGTCAGATTCAGCCTCCCATCCTGCAGAGCTGTCAGTGATGGAGAAATGTTGACTGGGCACTGCAAATGCCTTGAGTACAACAGATCCATAACAGCTCTGGAGACTGAGCAGGGCAGCAAATCCTGTCCTAGTAAGCATTAAGAAAAATGTGGTGTGCTTTCTCCTGGATGGCCCTTTTAAAGTGTTTCCTCATCCTCATCTTGAATCCCCTGGCAGCAGTCTGGGCTGCTTGGAGGATGATCCAAACCCCCTCAGATCCTTCCAGCACCCCTCAGGCCACTGAGATGCTGAGAAGACAGTGTGGGGCTACAAATCTTCACCTAAAATGTGGCTCAACAACACACAAATAATCCTTGTCACTGCCCAACTGGCCAGGAAGAATCAGAGAGGAAAAAATCCCATTCCCATCACCTGAGGCGCTTTTCATTTTGCCCTCTCCTGGCTGCATCCCACACTGTGCAGGGTGAGGGCTGGCTCTGACCCTCGGCCAGGCTTCCCTGCTTGGCTGGGGCTCGGGAGAAGGGACGGGAAGGTGCGGGGGCAGCACCTCGGGCTGTGAGTGCCTGCGTGGGACGGGAAAGCCGGAGCAGCTTGAGCCCTACGCGCTGGGAGGAAGGAACCGGCTGCGAGGAGCTGGTGGGAGGAGGAGGAGGAGAAAACCGTGTCAGCAAACGAGGCAGATTGAGAGCTGAGACGTGTTAGTGGTTGTGTTTGGGATGTGATCAACGCTCCCTTGTGACTTGCACAGCCGGCAGGGGCCTGAGCGGCGCGAATAGAAAATGTGGAATCAGTGGGAACGGAGCTCCCACATCCCCGTGTGCTGCAGGGGAGGGTGAGGCTCTCACACGCCTCGCAAATCCAGGCACGGGCTCATCCAGCTGCCACAGGGCAGGGGGTGGGAGAGCTGGTGGGTGGCACGGGGCACTCCCTGCTCCATCCGTGACTGGTGGGTGCTGCCAGCATGGAGTGCAGCCTCCTTTCCTTTGGATACCTGTGGGTATTGCCAGCATGGAGTGCAGCCTCCTTTCCTTTGGGTACCTGTGGGTATTGCCAGCATGGAGTGCAGCCTCCTTTCCTTTGGGTACCTGTGGGTATTGCCAGCATGGAGTGCAGCCTCCTTTTCCTTTGGGTACCTGTGGATATTGCCAGCATGGAGTGCAGCCTCCTTTCCTTTGGGTACCTGTGTTTGCAGCATGGAGGCAGCTCTTTCCTTGGATACTTGGGTATTGCCAGCATGGAGTGCAGCCTCCTTTCCTTTGGGTACCTGTGGGTACGGCCCTGAGGGTTTGCTCCTCAAAATCTCTGGGGACATCACCAGCACAAGGGATCAGAATTCTGCCACTTGTTTGGATGCTGGGCAGGGGCTTGGCCTCAGCACCGTGGGGAAGGGGGAGCTGGGACACAGGATGGGAAAAGGGGGGGTTTCCTCACCCCCTCGAATCTCTGTTGTGATAATTCATGAGTGTCACTGGCACATCTGTTCAGAGGGAGAGCAATAGTACAGGTCCAGCTGAGCGATGAAATTGCTTTCAGGGCTGTTGATTCCCAGCTTGGGGGTGTGTGGTCAGCCTGACTGCAGGCTGGGGATTTTTAATTTATTTTTTCCCCTCTCCTTTGCCCTGTTCCCTGCAGCCAGCAGAGATCAGTAGCATGCAAAGCAGGCAGAGGCAGGATCTGTGAATCCTATCCCCATGTTCCTATTCTCTGGGATAGATGAGCCATCTGGGCTCACTCATGAGACCCTGAAATCACTCGCACAGCGCCTCCATGAAGGATTTGCAGCTCACTCATGACCAGGCTGCCCCGGTTACCCTTTTCCCGCAGCCTCTGTGCCTGCTGGCTGTGAGCTCTGCTCGGGGCCCGTTTCTCCTCTAGATGGTGCCGCTGCCTTTGGGCACCACCGTGCGCAGCCAAACCCCGACCCTGCGGCAGAGCTGGGGGTGCAGCCAGCCCTGGGCTCTCCCCCTGGCCCCTTCCCAGCGTTTTGGCAGGAGGGGACAAAGCCGAGGGACACAGCTCGCCACGCGTCACCTGCCCGAGGCTGCGCGCCAGCTACCTGCGGAGAGCAGCGCTGTGCCAGCCGCGGGCACCGTGGCACCGGGGGGATGAGAAATCCGTCTCCTGCTATTCCTGGCCTCTCTGTCCTTGGCACAGCGCGTCCTGGCAGTGCCCGCGGGAGATGCTGGCAGAGCGCGGCGGAAGGCGGAGGAGAAGGGACGGATCCCGGGGGTGCCCCCGTGCCTTGCGGCAATCCGGCTGCTTCCGAACACACCGGGCCGGCCGGAGGAGCCGAAATGCCACGGCTATCTTCTGTTCGAGCCCCCGCCCGCCTGCCATGCCCTGACTCATCCTCAGGACGGGAGAATGCGGCTGCCAGAGCCGCGGGGCTGGGCTGGGCAGCGGGCAGGCTCGGGGACACGCAGAACCTTGGGGACACACAGAACCTTGGGGACACACAGAACCTCGGGTACACACACAGAGCCTTGGGGACACACAGAACCTTGGGGACACACAGAGCCTTGGGGACACACAGAACCTTGGGGACACACAGAACCTCGGGTACACACACAGAACTCGGGGACACACAGAACTCGGGTACACACAGAACCTCGGGTACACACACAGAACCTTGGGGACACACAGAGCCTTGGGGACACACAGAGCCTTGGGGACACACACAGAACCTTGGGGACACACAGAACCTCGGGTACACACAGAACCTTGGGGACACACAGAACCTTGGGGACACACAGAGCCTTGGGGACACACAGGACCTTGGGGACACACAGAACCTCGGGTACACACAAAACCTCAGCTTCCACCTGCTGCTCAGCCTCTCCGCCCACCCCAGGGCAGCCAGGAGGGCACACAGAGCTGGGATGCTCCTCTCCTCTCCTCTCCTCTCCTCTCCTCTCCTCTCCTCTCCTCTCCTCTCCTCTCCCATCCTCCTTCTCTTCACCCTCCTCCCTCCTCCTCTCATCTCCGATCTCTCACCTCCTCCTCCCTCTCACACACCCTTCCTCCTCTCCTCTAACTCTCCACCCTCTCTACCACCTCTCCCCCTCCCATCCTCTCCTCTCCTCACCACTCTCTCCCTCCTCTCACCCACCTTCCCTCTCTCCTCCCTCGATCCTCTCCTCTCTCCACTCTCCCGACCTTCCTCCTTCCCTCCTCTCACCAACTCTCTCTTCCACTCTCTCTCACCTCCTCCCTCCCTCCCCCCTCCCACTGATCCTCTCCTCTCCTCTCCTCTCCTCTCCTCTCCTCCTCCTCTCCTCTCCTCTCCTCTCCTCTCCTCTCCTCTCCTCTCCTCTCCTCTCCTCTCCTCTCCTCTCCTCGGCCGGGTTTGGCAGCCCCCTGAGCCAGGGCAGGTTGGATTTGGGATCCTGCAGGCAGGGGAATCCTAGGCAGCTCTGCCTGCAATACTCTCCCCACTTGTTTAGCCTAAACCCAAATAAATACGAGCCTAATGATTGGAGTGAAACAATAGCAGCCATTCCAGCATAAAGAAAGCTTTCCTGCCATTAAGCTTTGCTGGCAAGCTTTAGAGCCTGTATTTTAAATAAATGTTATGGGTGCATTTAAAAACACACCATATGTTCTCCCGCAGATCTTTCTGGGAGCTGCCTTAGCGTGGCTCTCACTGCATCCCCTCCTCCTGCTGCCAGGGTGGATTTTGCCATGTGCAGGACCTGAGCCCTGTGCCCTGACCCTTCCTCATGAAGAAGGCACACAAGGGACCCTCCACACCCCAAAACACGAGTTTCTGGAAGTCTCCATCATGAACACAAGCTCCAAGAGCAACTCTTATTTTTGTTCGGGAGACGATTTATTTGCTGATGACCTGCCCTGCATCCTTGCCACGATTCCCACCACTCTCCCAGCTGCAGCACCAGGCTGGTTTTGGGCAAGCAGCCCCAAAGCTGAGGGCAGCAGGCTCAGATGGGCAGCAGGCTCAGATGGGCAGCAGGCTCTGGGATGGGCAGCAGGCTCTGGGATGGCAGCAGGCTCAGATGGGCAGCAGGCTCTGGGATGGGCAGCAGGCTCAGATGGGCAGCAGGCTCAGATGGGCAGCAGGCAGATGGCAGCAGGCTCAGTGGCAGCAGCTTCGGGATGGGCAGCGGCATCTGGATTGGCAGCAGCTCCTGGATGGCAGCACGGCTGGATGGGCAAGCAGCTCATGATGGCAGCAGGCTCAGGCATGGGCAGCAGGCTCTGGGATGGGCAGCAGGCTCCCGGATGGGCAGCAGGCTCAGATGGGCAGCAGGCTCTGGATGGCAGCAGGCTCAGATGGGCAGCAGGCTCTGGCCCTGGGCAGCAGGTCAGATGGGCAGCAGGCTCAGATGGGCAGCAGGCTCTGGGATGGCAGCAGGCTCTGGGATGGGCAGCAGGCTCAGATGGGCAGCAGGCCCAGATGGGCAGCAGGCTCTGGGATGGGCAGCAGGCTCAGATGGGCAGCAGGCTCAGATGGGCAGCAGGCTCCAGGATGGGCAGCAGGCTCTGGGATGGCAGCAGGCTCAGATGGGCAGCAGGCTCTGGGATGGGCAGCAGGCTCTGGCATGGGCAGCAGGCTCTGGGATGGGCAGCAGGCTCTGGGATGGCAGCAGGCTCTGGGATGGGCAGCAGGCTCTGGGATGGCAGCAGGCTCTGGGATGGGCAGCAGGCTCTGGGATGGCAGCAGGCTCTGGGATGGGCAGCAGGCTCAGGTGGGCAGCAGGCTCTGGGATGGGCAGCAGGCTCTAGGATGGGCAGCAGGCTCCGGGATGGCAGCAGGCTCGGAAGGCAGCAGGCTCAGATGGCAGCAGGCTCTGGGATGGCAGCAGACTCAGATGGGCAGCAGGCTCAGATGGGCAGCAGGCTCAAAGGGGCAGCAGGCTCTGGCATGGGCAGCAGGCTCTGGGATGGCAGCAGGCTCTAGGATGGGCAGCAGGCTCCGGGATGCCTCAGTTCCCCCCGGCCGCTGTAGGTGGCACTCCGGCCCCGCCGCCCGGCAGCGCTGCGCTGGTGCTGGCACGGAGTCAGGGGATGAGCTCTAACTTTACAGCAGATTTTCCCTTCTGACAGATTACTGCTTCATTTGTAACAGAAGAACTTCTCATTAAGTACATTTCTGACAGTTTGTTGAGGGGTGGGGGGGGTGAAATTAAAATCCTCGTGTAGCCGAGCGTGCCGGAGCGTGAGCGCGGCTCCGGCTTCGCAGGTTTGGGAAGCTGCGGCTGAGTTATTTTTTATTTTCTGTTTTTGCTTTGGCTCCAAAGTCCCTTTTCATAATTATTCACTCCCGAGCACAATTTCTGCAGCTGGGAGACGAGCACATTCCAAAAGAACCCGGCTGGAAAGCCAGGAGGGCTCGGAGGTGGCAGCTCCGTGTTCTGGCAGCGCCCAGGTTTCAGTGCTAATCCCATAAGGTTTGATTCCAGTTTGATTAATTTGATTTGAATCTAACGGTTCTTCTCATTGCTCTGGGCACCGTGGGAGTGCCCGGGCATGCCAGGCTTTGGCTGTGCTCAGGGTTGGGCATCTCAAGGCATGAAGGCAGTCCTGGTTCTGCCAGGGACCTGTGGCTGCATTTTGGGGACCTGGGGACATCCCTGGGGGGACCCAGCTTGCCTTGAGCAAAGCTCTGCTCTCACCAGGTTCCCTTTGCAATACATCCTAAAGGACAGAACAACAACTAATTTTAGTGTTAATTATGCAAATCAGCCTTGATGAAAATGCAGGAGTGAGGTTATTATCGCTCTCTTTTTTTCCACGG
This sequence comes from Zonotrichia leucophrys gambelii, assembly GCF_028769735.1. Lineage (NCBI taxonomy): Eukaryota > Metazoa > Chordata > Aves > Passeriformes > Passerellidae > Zonotrichia > Zonotrichia leucophrys. Next base: position 2,801,243 of record NC_088186.1, read on the forward strand.
TGTGGAATAGCCCTTTTGGAAAATCCTTCTTCTTGCAGACCCACAAATGTTTTTTTCCTCTTGGGTTTCTTTCAAGTGGAGAAAATGCTGAGCGAGGCTGTTGCCATAAGCTCCCAGGACATTTTCATTGATCCAAATCAAAGAGCAAGCATCAAAAAGCAGTGTGTGACGTTATGGGGGTATTTTAATTATGAAAAGTGTTGCAAGCAGCTTAAAGAAAGCAAGTGCCTCACGAGAGGAAAAGCATTTCGCTTCTTTTCCCTCAGAAAACACTTTTTCTCATTATCCAAGTGCTGAAACCGTTCATTCCTCGGGGGCAAGGACCACACTGGCCTTTCCCAGCTCACACTGAGCACAACAGCATCAACAAAATTGTGTTGGAGCGCCCTGAGATTTTTCTCTCCTGCACTAATTGCCACTCCAGCCCTGGCTCCCGCCACCCCCTGTGCACACACAGGTATGAACTGCCTTGCTGCTGCTGCTTTGCCACCCCAGTGCTCCTGCAAAGATCCCGACTCCTGTTCAAGTGGCTTCTTTAAGAAACATTTTTGAATCAGCTTTGAAAAGCATTTGGAAGCCTGGTTTTCCTTGTGTGTGGATTTAGATGCCTGGTCCCTCTCTCTCTGCCTTTCCAAGCTGGGATAAAATTTGGTTACTGCTGGTTCAGCCCCTTCCCTGCCTCCCTGGGGACATGGCCTGGGGGTGACAGGGGCTGGAGGAGCTGCCCAAGTGCACCAGGCTCAGGGCTGGGATCCTCTGCAGCTGATCCAGCTCTCCCTGGCACTGCCTGGCTGAGCCTCCCCTGGCTCTGGGCACAGATCAGACCTGTGTCCCCTGGGCAGTGACACTCTCCTGCTGAGAAAATCAGATTACAGCGTCTTTTCTCCCTCAGGCTCCAAGTGCCGCCACTCCTTGTTTTAGGAAGGAGCTTTGTACACAGACAATCCTATTGATGCTTTTCCCTGCCAGATTATCTTAGGGCTGAGGGCTCAAAAGACCCATCAGGAGCTGCTTTAACCCCTGGTCACCCCCAGCACATCACTGCAGACACAGGGGGGGACAAAAAGGACCCGTTTTCCCCCCAAGGAGAGACTTGGGAGACTCAAATGTGGCTGTTCCACCCCAGGAGAGGCTGAGTGGGCCTGGGGAAGGGTGTCAGGGTTTCTCTGGCGAGGGAGGGATGTGCTCAGCTCCCAGCAGATGGTTCTCCCGTCTCCCTGCACTTGATGGGATGGTGGGAGAAGTTGTTATGAAAGACTGCCGTGACATTCACAGCACAGATCTGCCAACTGGTGTCTCGGGGAGACGGAGGGAGCGCCTCGCCGTGCTGCAGAAACTGGTGCAGAGATATAAATGGTGCTGTGCTTCGTGGCAGGGTGGGAAGGAGCCTTCTGCTCGCAGGGGAATGGGGTGTCCAGCCAGAGCCCTGCTCAGGGCTGGCTCTCAGACCCCACAGAGGCTCTGGGTGTTCCTTTTTGCCGTGGGGATGTTCGTAATTTCTAAATCTGCTCCTTCTGTGGCAGTGTCTCAGAGAAATAAGTGCTCCCAGTGTTTCCCCAGTTTTCAGATGCCCCATCCCAGTTGTGGCTGAAGGTCCTGTGGAGCCACAAGGACTCTCCATGCTGGAGGAGCAAGGGCTGCCTGTCCCTCACCCTCTGCCCTGTGAGCTGGCTCACAAGGGAGCTGTGCTCCTGCTTTCTCTGTGTCCTGGGGTTATCATTTCTGCTTTTTGGACAGAAAGCAAAACAAAACTCAGACTGGGATTCAGGTGGGCTTTATTTCCCTGCTTCTCCATCTCTTTGCTTTCAGGGTCAGCTTCCCTCCACAGAAGCCCCACCACGATCCTCCTCTTTCATTTTGCCGCTTGTTAATTATTTCATTAGCTCCCTCTGCATCCTGACGGGGGTTTCAATTTTTAATTTGCCATGGCAACTGCATCCACGGCACCTCCCCACTCAGAAACCCACGCTGTGGGGTGCTGGGGGGCCCCAGGCAGCCAAATCCTCCATCCCACAAACAAAAGTGGGCACCACTTGCACTCGGGGGAACTTTTCCTGCTGGCAGAGGGGGAGCAGGAGGATCCATCCCTGAGCTGCCCGTGCCTCGGTGGGCTCTGTGGGGCAGCGCTGCTCCCAGCTGGATGGGTGCCCTCCCTGTGGTGTCTCGGCAGCTGGGAGCCATCAGCCTGGGAGGAGGAACTCAGCCTGCTCACACAAACAGCCAACAAAAACGAACGCCCACCAGGACGGGTTTCATACCTACAAATTATCCCTGTCTGCGGAGCTGCAATTAAACAAACCCTGCCACCAGCACGGCACAGGAGCAGCAGGGAAACCTGAGCCTCCTGTCCCTGTCCTTGTCCCTGGGCAGCTCCCCTGGACCCAAACTCTCTGTTCCCTTTTATCCCTCAAACAACTGCAGTGTTAGGAGAGCCCCAGACACCCTAAATCAGCTCAGTGTACCCCTGCACCCAAACTCTCTGTTCCCTTTTCTCCCTCCTCAAACAATCACAGTGTTAGGAGCGCCCCAGACACCCTAAATCAGCTCAGTGTACCCAAACTCTCTGTTCCCTTTTATCCCTCCTCAAACAACCGCAGTGTTAGGAGAGCTCCAGAGTCCCCAAATCAGCTCAGAGAGGAAAACTCTCCCAGGGCATTGCAGGGAAAGGGGGATTTGGGTCCAAACTCACTGCAGGCTTTCAGGAGGGAATAATTAGCTCCCTGTTTTTCACCAGGAGCTTCTCCTCCTCCCTGTCCTCTTGTGCCAGGACAATGTGTCATCACCAGAAGATGCAGCATCATTTCCAGAACATGGAAAAAATAAAATAGCTGCTATTCATCAGTGGGCTCTGTGCTAATTGCCCGTGCCCTTTAAAGTGGGAGCATGGCCGGGGCTGTTCCCACTTCCAGCTTGTGGGATAAAGGATCTCTGTGCAATCCTATAATAATCTCTTTCATCTGATGCCCTCAAAGTGCTTTTGGACATAAATTAATTAGGCATCACAACACCCTGTTGGGTTCAAGCTCACGCAAGGGTTTTCATCGTGTGTTCAAACAATTCTTCCCATTTCTGTGGGGCTGAGGTCACATCAAACTGGGGGTGAGCAATTATTTCTGTCACGTGTGACCTGCTCCTGGCAGGGCTGGGCTGCCCTCAGGGTTAATCATGGAATTGTGGAAAGCTTTGGGTTGGAAGGGACCTTAAAATGAATCTCATTCCATCCCTCCCATGTGCAGGGACACCTTCCATTGTCCCAGGTGGCTCCAAGCATCTCCAAGCTGGCCTGGGACACTCCAGGGATCCAGGGGCACCCACAGCTCCTCTGGGCAGCTGTGCCAGGGCCTGCCCACTCCCAGGGAAGGATTCCCCAATATCCTGTCTAACCCTGCTGTGTTTTTGAGGGGCTGAGTGGGCCCTGTCAGGGTTTGGGCTGTGCAGGGATTTTGTGTGCCTGCCACAGGAGCTGCCCGTGTGGACATTGTGGTGCTGGGGATGTGCAGTGGCTCATCAGTGGCTTCAGAGTCCTAATTATATCTCTTTAATGAGCACCCAGACCATTATCAAGGGTTTCTCTGGGCCTAAGAGGTGATCCAGGCTCTTTTAATTACTCCTGACTCCTGATTTTCGTGTCTGTGCTAATCCTTGTTGCTCCCCTTCCTCTTCTGCCACCAAGGACTCATTCCCAGGAAACCCTTCCTCTTCCTCTCTGCTCCTTGCATAAGTTTTTCCCTTCTTTTCCCCCCCAGATCCCACAGAAAGAGAGACAGAGCAGGTAGAACCTGCCCATCTGCAGTGCCCAAACCGGGAGTTGGGTCAGGAGGGTTGAGCTTTCCAAGGAAGCCCAGGAAGGAGTTTGGGATGGAGAAACCCATCTCCCACAGGGGCTGGAGCTGAGAGGGAGCCAAGGAGAGACCTCAGGAGCACCAGGGGCAGATTCCCTGCAGGCCCTGGCTGTGCTCACCCCTCTGCCAGCACAGGGGACGGTCACACCTCTCCCAGGATGTGGGAATTCCCTTGGGATGGTGTTCACAGGGGTTCTTGGATAGGGGAAGAGATGAGGATCTGACTCCATGTCTCAGAAGGCTGATTTATTATTTTATGATATATATTACATTAAAACTATACTAAAAGAATAGAAGAAAAGGTTCTCATCAGAAAGCTAACTAAGAATAGAAAAAGAAAGAATGATAACAAAAGCTTCTGTCTTGGACAGAGAGTCTGAGCCAGATGTGATTGGCCATTAATTAAAAACAACTCTATGAGACCAATCACAGATGCACCTGTTGCATTCCACAGCAGCAGATAACCATTGTTTGCATTTTGTTCCTGAGGCCTCTCAGCTTCTCAGGAGGAAAAATCCTAAGGAAAGGATTTTCCATAAAAGATGTCTGCAACAGGATGGTCCCTGAACTTTGCTGCTCAGCATCCCATGGAGGGAAGCAGTGAGAGCCACCCCAAATGTCCTTTTCCCCATCCCCTGCTCCGTGCAGGGACAGGCAGCCCTGCCTCACCACCACGAGCATCTCAGAGCGGTTTTAATTCAAAATTTCTGGATTTTCCTGGCCAGGGCGGGGGCAGTGCCGCTGACATGAAAGGCCGGAGGCGCTTCAGAAGGAGGGAGGAGAGCAGGAGGCTGCGTGCTGCGAGAGGCAGCCCCGGCTCTCAGCGTGGCCAGCGGAGCTGTTTGATCTCCAGCAGAGCCCTCGGTGCTCTGTGAGCGGGGTGAGCCCTCTCCTGCCTGGGGAGCCGCCTCTCGGGGAGCCCTTCCCCGGGAAAAGGCTTTAAACTGATTCACAGGGGGGTCCTGGGGAGGGGGAAAAGGATTTGGGGGTATTTTTCCTGCTGGACAGAGGATCCCAGGGGATCCCTGTGTGCCCCCAAACTTGTGATGCTGCAGGTCCTGCAGGGCACCCAGAGGGTCTGGCCATGTCCTGGCAGGGCAGGGATGGTGCCATCCTAAAGAAAAGGACATCCTAAAGGAAAGGACATCCTCAAGGAAAGGACATCCTAAAGAAAAGGACATCCTAAAGAAAAGGACATCCTAAAGAAAAGGACATCCTAAAGAAAAGGACATCCTAAAGAAAAGGATCATCTTAAAGACAAGGATACCCGAAAGAAAAGGACCATCCTAAAGAAAAGGACATCCTCAAGGAAAGGACATCCTAAAGAAAGAGACCATCCTAAAGAAAAGAACATCCTCAAGAAAAGAGCCATCCTAAAGAAAAGAACATCCTCAAGAAAAGAGCCATCCTAAAGAAAAGGACATCCTAAAGAAAAGGATCATCTTAAAGAAAGGATACCCAAAAGAAAAGGACCATCCTAAAGAAAAGGACATCCTGAAGGAAAGGGCCATCCTAAAGAAAAGGACATCCTAAAGAAAAGGGCCATCCTAAAGCAAAGGACATCCTAAAGAAAAGAATATCCTCAAGAAAAGGACCATCCTAAAGGAAAGGACATCCTAAAGGAAAGGACATCCTAAAGAAAAGAACATCCTCAAGGAAAGGGCCATCCTAAAGTAAAGGACCATCCTAAAGGAAAGGACATCCTAAAGAAAAGAACATCCTCAAGGAAAGGGCCATCCTAAAGTAAGGGACCATCTTAAAGAAAAGAACATCCTAAAGAAAAGGACTATCCTAAAGAAAATGACCATCCTAAAGAAAAGGATATCCCAAAGGAAAGAACATCCTAAAGAAAAGAACATACTAAAGAAAAGGACCCAGCCAGCCCCAGGGGCAGAGGGGTGGTTGGGGAAACTGAGGCACAGAGATGCTCCGAGCCTCTCAAAGCGCTCAAGCACAGATTAAAGTTAAGCTGGAGCCTGGGTTTCCACACCTGAGCCATCCCCCTGTGTTTTCCACAGGTTTTTTTCCCCCCGATTGAAGCAAAAAAAGGGATTTCAAAAGCAGAACTCGGGCCTTGAAGTGACACATAATTGAAGGTGGTAATTAAAGGCACAGCCGAGCGCTGAGTGAAAAAAGGGAGAAATAAAGGAAAAGTGCCGGTTGCAATTTTACAATTTAATTAGGCTCGCTTGCTCTCGTGGTGGGGAGGTGGCAGGCAGACCCTGGGGGCACACGAGACTTTCTGATGTTTCTGGGATCCAGCTTTGCCAAGGATAACTGTGCACATTAAAAGGCAGAGATTAGCAAAAGGCCTATTTTGATATAATTTTCCCACCCCCCCCGAGGACGGGGGAGCTTCTTGAAGCAGAAACTTTCAATAATTAAAAAAGCGAAAAAAGGGGGAAAAAAATTAATAAGTGTTGGTATGGAAAGTGTATGAAAATAGATCTCTGCTGACTTCCCTGCTCTGAGATATCATTGACTGACAATATTTTTAGTTTCTCTAATAGGAGACATCCTGTTGGTGGCTTTGGCAGCACTGGCAGGTGGAAAACATGGATTTGAGGGCAGGATTGGGTGTCCCAAAAACCACCTGGGCAGTGGGTGGAGGCTGGGGGGGGTCAGTGCCAGCCTCAAGCAGGACTTTGGGGTGGCAGCTTGGCATTTGTGGGGCACAGCCCAGCCTGGGGAGAGCTGCACTGGGGCATGGGAGTGTTCTCACTTGTATAAATTATATAAATCATCCCCCTGCATGAGGCAGTGTGCACATAAATATGTAGATTTAGGCTCCAGCCCTCATGACTTATTCACCAGCAGCATCATATTGTTTCTAACTTTGGAGCAGTTCCTGGAAACTGTTCGTTCTTCAAATTAAAAAAAGATCTACGGGCGCTGCTGGTGAGTCCTGGCAGCTCTGCTGTGCCTGGGGAGGGGCTGGGCAGCAGCAGGAGCCCCCCAGGAGCTTGGGCTCATCCAGGGGCTCACACCCATCCCAGGAGCCTGGATTCACGTGGATGGATGGATGGATGGATGGATGGATGGATGGATGGATGGATGATGGATGGATGGATGGATGGATGGATGGAGGGATGGATGGATGGATGGATGGATGGATGGATGATGGATGGATGGATGATGGATGATGGATGGATGGATGGACAGATGGATGGATGATGGATGGATGATGGATGGATGATGGATGGATGGATGGATGGACGGATGGATGGATGGATGGATGGGATGGATGGATGATGGATGAATGGATGATGGGATGGATGGATGATGGATGGATGATGGATGGATGGATGGATGGATGGATGGATGGATGGATGGATGGATGGAGGATGGATGATGATGGATGGATGGATGATGGATGGATGGATGGATGATGGATGGATGGATGGATGGATGATGGATGGTGAGATGGATGATGGATGATGATGGATGGATGGATGGATGGATGGATGGATGATGGATGATGGATGGATGGATGGATGGATGGACGGATGGATGGATGGATGGACGGACGGATAGAAGGATAGATGGGAATCCTCTTGGCTGCTCCTGCTGCTCGGGACCATTGCCCAGGAAATGACCAGAGTGTTTAACACCAGCAGTTGTGGCACATCCCATAATATCCTGCTTAATAGACTCCGTCAAGTCAGTATTGTCCTAAATGGTTCCGAGCAAAGAGCAGGGAGGCAGTAACAATGCAGACATGCCATTTTCCAGGGAATTATGCCTGGCTGGGATTTATTGGAGAGCTCAAATTGCTGTTAATAAAACACACTTTTGCTGGCGTGAGGGAAATTGGTTTTTGCAGAGGCTGGAGGGATCCAAGTAGAATATTCCGGGTGTCATCTCCAGTGCAGCAGGAAAATGAGCTTCCTCTTTTGGCAAGGCCAAAAGGTTGGATCCTTCACCCTCTTAGAAAGGAGATCCTGAAAGGCTTTCCCCTCCTGGACTGCTGCTTGTTCCCTTAATTCCTTCATGCTCCCTTTTGCCAGCCATTAAAGCTGTGTTGCATCTTTTAAGTGTATTTTAAATTTCTTTCCATTCTTAAAAGCTCTCTGAGAAGTTCTCCTGTCCACAGCCCCTTCCGAATCTGCCTGGGTTTCCTCCCAAATTTCTTTCCTCAAACTCTGAGCAGGGAGAGCCCAGCTTCATGTTTGAAAGCACAAATAACCACAAATAAACTCCCCATCCTGTAATTCTTCCACTGCAACTCTTTCCCTTGGCTTGTGTATTCAAGGGAGTGGCTGCATGGGAAAAATACTGCAATTTAATTTGGGAATCATTCTGCCTGGAGAAGCTGCAGGGGTTTCCTCCCAGATTTCTCCCAAATTTCTTTCCTCACAGCTCTGAGCAGGGAGAGCCCAGCTTCATGTTTTAAAGCAGAAAAAAGCATAAATAAACTCCCCATCCTGTAATTCCTCCACTGCAACTCTGTTCTTTCCCTCGCTTTGTGTATTCAAGGGAGTGAGTGCTTGGGAAAAATGCTGCAATTTAATTTGGGAATCATTCTGCTTGGAGAAGCTGCAGGGGAGGAGAGGGGGGATCTGTGGCATCAATAAATCTCAGTGTGCTGGGAATTGCCAGCTCTGCACATGGCGTGGCTGTGGCAGGGAGGGTGTGGGCATCCCTCAGCCCATCTGCAGCAGGACCTGGCACAGAGCTGGGCAATTTGGGGCACTCGTGTTTATTTGGTTTGTTTGTTGAAGAGGCAAACATTTGCTGCTGTGTTCCTGGCAGATGTGGGGTGGGAATTACTGGGGGCAGAGCACTGGAATCCTCTCCTCACCTCGCCGGGTCGCTGCTCTCTTATCTCCTAATCCAATATTGGAGCACAGCCCACGTCCAAGGAGCTGATGGAGCTTTGGGAATCCACATTCCTGGAGCTTCCAGGCTCAGTTTCCAGCCCCTATTCTTTTGTGGGACCCTTCAGGTCCAGCTGTGATCCCAAGGCACTGGGCTTTCCTGGGATTTCCTGCTTCCCCCACAGGATGGGCCACAGGGTGGGCTCAGGCAGGGATGGGGACCCCCAGGACCTGCTGCCACCTCCCCTCATAAGGGTTTTAGAGCAGCAATCAGCTCCTGCCTGGAAAATTTCCAAGCAGAAGCAAAAGCCCCATTTTCCCTGCCCTCCTGGAGATGGAACCGGAGATGGAGCCTCGCCGGAGAGCCCAGCCGGAATAACAATGGCTGGGAGAGATAATTAGCTGAGCTTCTCCAGTCCTGACAATTAACCGAACCCCTGCAACCCCGATTATGAACTTGAGCCCCTCCAACCTCCATAATTATCAGAGTTCCTCCATCCCCAATAATCAGCCCGGCCCCTCCAGCCCTGATCAAACCTGAGCCCCTCCAAGGCTGATGTTCAGCCCAGCTCCTCCAGCCCTGCTCAGGGCTGTGCTGCCCCATCCTCACCCTGGGGGATTCTGAGAGGGTCCCAAGGAGCCACTGCCCTGTTCCCATGGCTCTCCCCACCTTCTGCACCCTCCAGACCTGAGCTCCTTCCCCACTGCCCCACAAAACCATCCCAGGCCAGGAGATTTAGTGAAATCCTGAGAGGATTGCAGGGAATTTTTCTCCATGATCATCCATGTCTGACAAGAACTGGAAGCATTTTTATTTTCTGCTCTCCCAGGCTTTTCCAGAGGCTTTTCCCCCCTCACCCAGCCAGGGTTTTCAGCAGGTTGCTTAAATTTTATTGCTTTGATCCCATAAAGTGCAGTTATGCAATGAGACAAGCTCTTCCCGTCACTTCCCCAGCTCCAGCCAGGCCTTTTGCTGTAATAGGCACAGCTCTGCCTTGAAATATTAACGAGTTTTACCTTAATTACCTTTCAAGCTTCTCAGGGCTCTCTTCATTTCCCTTCTCACTCTGTTTTTAGCATCAGCCACGAGCAGAGGCAGATGCTGGCTGAGGGTGGGATTTTTTCCCCCTCCTCTCCTCATCCCTGTGCTTTGGATGCTGCCAGGGTGAAGGAGGGTCCCTGGGGGTGTGGGCAGCTCTGTGGGCACCATGAAATATGGGCATTTTTAATCTCATGGTTCAAATTTCCCCTTGGAATTTTGGTTTCTAGAAGGAAGAGAGCGCCTGACCCTTTTCCTGTGTTTTGGATAAACGGGATACCATGGGATGGAATGGGATAAATGGGATAAATGCTACTCAAAATGAGCCTCTCCACCCTCCCTGGCAGGGCAGACTTTCCTTCTGTCCCCACAGTGGCACTGGGAGAGGCAGCAGCATCTTCCTGCAGCACCTCCCCAGCTGTCCCCACGCTGTCACTGCTGCTGGTGACATTAAATTCCTGCAAACACTTATTAGCTGAGTGCATTGGGGCAGCAGCAGAGCGCTGGCATCTCCCAGGCACTGCTGGAGCTAATTGCCTGCTTCATCCCAATTCCTCATCAGGAGGAGCCCTGGCCCTGCTGGGGACACAGGGGGAAGGACAAAGGGGTGGGGATGGATTTTATGGAACACCTCTGCCTGCAAACCCAGCTCCTTTTCAGGCCAGGCATGGGGACTGCACGGTTCCTCATTTATTAATGTCCTTTTTGGTTTAGTAACACACATCCAGCCGTGGAACTGTGCATGGAGCACGGGGAAAGTAGGGCAGGGGAGACACTAATAGCTCCCAACAAGGAGGCTGATTCACGGCTCTTTGCTGCAAAAAGCCCCGTTTAGCTCCCCAAAGCCTAATTTTGTGTTTGCTGTCATGTTCCATCAGCCCCACGGCAGGGGGCTGGCTGCTGGGGATGGTGCAGGAACCTGGTGGGATGCAGGGACCGGTGGGATGTGGCACCCAGTGGGATGTGGCACCCAGTGGGATGCTCTGCCTCCCTGCTGGCCTGTCCCCACAGCTGATGTGTTTTATCAGGTTTTTTATCAGAGTTTTCCCAGCCATCAGTGGGATCAGGGCTGGCAGGGGGGATGGCAGCATTTCCAGGCACCTCTGTGGGCTCAGAGCTGGGCAAAGCAGCAGCTCAGGTGTGTTGGTGTCCCCCTGGCTGGTGACTTTGGTGGCAATGACAACAGGAGCCTTGGCTGAGCCCCCAGGGGTTGTCACCCCCAAAGCTGCTCCTGCAGCTCCCTGGGCAAAGCCCCCAGAGGGAACTGAGGCTGGGATTGTGTTATCAACGCCAGCGAGAGCTGGGAACCCAAAGCAGCCTCTGTGGACATTTCATTTCTTCTCTTCTCCCACACACCCTGATCATCTCCTCTGCTCTGACCTCAGCTGCTCTGATGAGCTGGCTCGCGGGGTGGGAGATAAAATGGGGAAGGAGGGAAGGAGGGCTGATCCCACGGGGAATTTGGTGCTGGCAGCTCCCAGCCCCATCTCCCAAACCCCCACACCCTCCAGCTCCCCAGACATTTGCACTTTTCTTGTTTTCCTGGATATTTCTCTTCTCAGGTGGAATTCTTTGTGTCCCACCAGTGCCATGGGCTGAGAGGGCAAAGAGGGGATAAATCCTGCTCTGAGGAATCTCTTCCTGAACTTTTCCTGCAACCGCTTTTCCTTAATTTTTGGAGTGTTTGGGGGTTGTGGAAGTGGCCTCAGACCCTTCTTTTGCAGCTGCCAGTGGTTCCCATCTCTGCCCCTCTGCACAAGGGGGTAGCAGCAATCCCTGCTGGATTTTTCCTGCCTCTCTCCTGGTTTGAGGAACCTTTTCCACCAGCAGATTTTGCTGCGGATGGATGGGCAGCCTGTGAGAGCACGCTCTGGTTCATTAATTACTCCTGTTATAGGGCCATTACAGCCAAGAAATTGCATTATTAAAAAGAAATCTTTGCAGATGCTTCAAATGCGACGACCTATTCAATAGCTGACGCTGGGTCATAATTAAAAGTAAAAAGTCGGGGCCAGAAGAGGACAAAAAATGGCAGATTCCCTGAATATGGTTAATGGAAACATTATTAACATTAGGAAATTGCATGGGAGAAATCACTGGCTCCTGGCCCAGTTTAAATATGCAGCAGCTCCTGACGTGTGCCTATGGTGATTAATAGCATTAACAGAAAAAAATATTAAATTAAAGCCATTGAGCTGCCATTAATGGCTGTGTCTGGCTCCCTTGTTCCCTTCATTCCAGCAGGCAGGGTCAATCCCAGGATTTTCCTGCCTCCAGCATGTGCAAGGCACCACTGGCACCCAAGAAATTGAGAATCCAGAGGAATATTTACAGATTTACAGATCCACCACATGGATGCAAACCTGCACCCCAAAACAGCCTTTGGGAGATGCTTTCACTCTGTTTTTCTCAGCTCAAGCTCTCAGCTTTGCTTTGCTTTGAGGTTTTTTTTCCTGCATTTTTCCATTTGTTCCTGGCGGATGTCGCTGTGAATCAATCTGGCGTCGGGCCCATTCGCCACCTAATATTTCTCAATAATTTATTATCAGCAGTTTAATCCCCCTGGGAGCTCCCTCCACATTAAAGCCTCTTGTTCAGTCAGGTCATGTCGCAGGCTGGAAGCACTTCCAGCCCTTTGATTTGTTTGTGTTTCATGTTTTTGTTGGGAGAGCAATAAAAGACATGAATTTTTCCCCCCTCTTGGAATGCATTTATCATCCTGGTTGTTTCCTTTATTCTCTCCAATTGAACCATCACTGTCTGGTGGCTCTCATCTCCCTCTCCGTGGGCCCTGTTCCATATGGATGCTGTGGGATGTGGTGGGATGGGAGTGCAGAGCAGGAATCAGCTGCCAGAGCATCCTCACCCCCTGCACGTGCTGCTCCCCCTTATCCCTGAGATATTCCATGGGATATGAACCTCCTGCTCTGATCCAGCTGATTCCAACCAAACCCCCAAATTTGGGTTTAAAAAGCTTAAAAAGTGCCAAGCAGCTCAAAAGCTGGAGCAAGGTGGGATTTGGGGTGGGCTTGGAAAACAGATTTATTTATTTTCTGAGTATTGCAGATCTCAAAATTAGAAAATCCCCAAATTTCAGCCTAAGAAGGGAGATGTCTCAGCCCCTCTGCTCCATCTGCACAGCAGCAGCAGCAGGGCCAGGCTCTGGGCTGGTTTTTAGGGCAGAAACCGGCTCATCCCAGCACCCCTTGACCTCTCCATTCCATTTCTCCTCCCAAAGTTTGGGTGGATTTAGGGCAGCTCATCCCTGGAAATGCAGCACTGCTGCCAAGTGTTTCTGCTGGGCTGATTAAAGCCATTCATGGAGAATGATATTAATTGGATGGAGAATAATATTAATTAACACTCTTACCCTCTCCCTGGGAGGAATCAGGCTGGACGTGCCTCGTTCCTCAGAGCAGATTGAAAACCCAAACCAGCCCAGAGAAATGTCACTGGTGGTGCCACCAGAGCCCAGCTCGATGTCCCCAGTGCCAGCCAGGCTGGGGCAGTCAGTCTCAGCCTCTGGAAGCTCTGGGATTGCAGAAATTTTGGCAAAACCCAAATCCCAGGCGTGGTTTTCCAGGCACAAAGCAAATCCATGCAGGAAAAGACAAAACCTTGTCCCTTGCAGCTGCTCTGGAATTGGCCCTTACAATTCCAGGAAGGAATTTTTCTAATGAACAAAAAGGTCATTAATAGGTAATTTCTGATTAATACCAGGCAGGAACTCCTCATTCTTCAGGAAATGATTCCTTTACCCAGGGATTGAGCAAAAGGGTCACTAATAGGTAAATCCTGGTGAATTCCAGGCAGGAACTCTTCATTCTCCAGGAAAGAATTCCTTTACACAGGGACTGAAAAAATGGTCATTAACAGGTAAATCCTGGTTGAATTCCAGGCAGGAACTCCTCAGGAAATAATTCCTTTACCCAGAGACTCAACAAAAGGGTCATTAACAGGTAAATCCTGGTGAATTCCAGGCTCATGGATGAACCATGGTCACAGCCAGGGTTGGTGGCACTGGCAGGGGACACGGTGCCACCCTGATTTTGTCGCATGCTTTTCTACACTGGTGCATAGAGGAACAGACTCAACAGCATCCAGAAAACTCGGGAAAGTTTTTCTTTTTTCGGGGAAAAACTTTGGAGCAGCAGCAGCAGCAGAGCTGTGCACCCACCCTGTGTTTGCACCCCAGAGAGGAGCAGCAGCTTTAGGCAGAAATAGGGACAGAGAGCTGGAGATTTCCATATGAAATATTGAAATCTGTGCTTGCTGGAGTGGAAGGCAGAGCCGATGTGGCTCCTGAATAAATCATGGGAGCCCCACGTGTGCTCGCCCGCAGTGACGTCTGAGAGGGGCTGGGGAGGGGGAAAATAAAATGGAATAAAACAAAATATAGGGCACTTCCCCACCCTAAGAGCTTTATTAGCTGGTGTCAGCCTCCTCTAGCATGGCAGCCAAAATCTGCTCCCTTTTTTGTGTCTCCTCAGCCCATCCACCGTGCCCTGCTCCTGCTCTGCCGAAGTGGAGTGTGGAAAATGCAGAGCTCTGTTAAAATTTCATGGTCTCTGCATATCCGGTGGCCTGTCAGGAGAAATGCTGGAGTCTGGGGAATGAGGAGCCTCCCCTGAACTGGAGGGATGCTGGAAGAGACGACACGCAGAGAACCTCATGCCTTCAGAGCTTGACTCAAGAAATGCTCTAAAAACCTCATTGGGGCCTTTTAGAACTTACAAAAAGCTGATTAAAAAAGATGGGGAGGGACTTTTTGCACAGGCAGGTGATGCCAGGACAAGTTGGGAAGCAGATCTGTGTACTGGAGGGTGATGTAAAGCTTGAGGAGTCCAAGGGAGGCTAATCCCAGCGAAAAGGAGCTGTGCCCTTGTTAGCAATCAAACGTTTCCCAGGGTGTTAATTCTTGTCTAATTAAGAGCTCCAGAGATCCACAGAGGGCTGGTTTCAGCTGGTTCTCAGCCCTCCCTGGAAATCATGTTTTCCTACATCCCTAGCATCGTCCTCCGGAAGTGTCTCTGGAGTTAAATCCTCCAGACAGATGAAGGTTTTTAAAAAATGCATCGTGAGTGCATCATCGGATGAGCAGGAAAGTAGGACAGGCACGGGGAGAGGCAGCGCCTCCTTCCTGCTGTCCCCGGGCACCTGGGGCTCTGGGGACACCCTGAACCCCCTGCCAGCCATGGCCCACCCCAAACCCAGCTCTGGGCAGGGGGATTCTTTCTGCCAAACCTGGGATTCTTTCTCCCAAACCATTCTGGGATTATTGGGATCTTTTCCTTCGCTCTGGAAGATGAGCGAGTTAAAGGGATGAAAAAGGGCTGCAGGAGGAGGGAGCTGTGCTCAGAGTGTCCCCAGCATTCCCAGGATTGATAAATACCCATCCAAATCCCAAAGGAAACCCGCGTTTTCACCTGCCTCGTTATTTTCCCCATGTTCCTCTCTCTAATGAATGCCCTGCTGGGATGTCCCTGTCACTCCTGCTCTGCCATAGAACATCCCAGGATGCTCCTGAGCCATCCCAGGATTTATTCCTGCCATTCCCTGCTCAGGGCTCCTCTGATCGCCAGGATTAAGAGGCTCTGGATGGAGTGTTGTGACAGGAAGCAATTATATGCAAATAAGAAGCTGCGCAAGTGTGAGTAAACATTAGGGGTTGGTTTTTCTTTTCCTGTTGAACCTCTGTGATTTAAAAGCCATTAAGGGCACAGCCAGCTCGCTCTGTCAGCGCATTCCCGGCAGCTCTCACATCCTTCCCTTCCCACGTGTCCTGGTTTAGGGCAAATTTGGGAGAGAATCTCCAAAAGGGGACCCCTTCAGAAAGCAAACCCACACAGCCCCATCCCACAACTGGTTTGGGAAGGATTCCTTGGAGAGAAGTGGAAAGAACCTGTTTATTGAACAGGCACAGCACCCCCAGCACACAGAATGTACAATACCAGGTGACAGCACTCCATCACTGCTCTGACAAAGATGACAAATTCAGAAAGTCTGTCTGGGGGTGGTCACTCTGTTTTCAATCCCTCCTGTGCTGGGGCAGCTGCTGCAGCCACAAGGTGCAAACTCTGGGAGTACCTAGGGCCCAGTCTGGAGCAGGTTTGAGTGGTTCCAAAAAAGGAAAGGAGAAACAGTCCAGGGAAAATTTTATTATATATAAAATAATATAATATATAATATACGATATATGATATATGATATATAATATATAATATATATTATATAATATATAATATATAATATAATATAATATAATATAATATAATATAATATAAATAAATAATATAATAAATATAATATATATAATAATATATATAATATATTGTAATAATATATAATATATAGTATATAATATATAAATATAATAAATATAAGATATAATATATAAATATAAGATATAAATAATATAATATACAATAACAATAATACAATATAAATATACAAACACAATATACAATACACATACACAATATATACACAATATACAACACACAATATACAATACACAATATATACACAATATACAACACACAATATACAATACACAATATACTATATACAATACACAATATACAATGCACAATACACAATATACAATACACAATGCACAATACACAATATACAACATACAATGCGCAATATACAACACACAATATACAACATACAATAATTCCATCTCCCCTGCAGCCTCCCTGGGAGCAGGATCCAAGACTGATCCCGCCCTAAGCAGTTGGTCAAACATTTGTCTCTGGCACCTGGGGATGTGTGTGAGCAAAGCTGCAATTTAGACTGAGGAAATCACAGAGAAAACAAATCCTGAGCCCCCCTCCAGCCATTCCTAACACGTCACCCTCCTGACAGCGCTGCCAGAGAGCCAGAGAAAAAGCTCCAGCCTTGAAATTTTTCTAGTGGAAGACAAATGAGGGAGATTCATGTCTCTGTTGGTGCTACATTGTTTTGCTCAGCTGGCTGCAGAGCAAATAAGATGCGGTGTTGCATTGATTTGTAGCCCAGGAGCTGTCCTGGCAAATGGATGGGCTGGGAAAAACTTCATTTGGGGCTTAAATTGGAGAAAGCAGCAGGCAAAGGGTGCCCAGAGCCTTGGGATCACACTGTGCCTCCTCCCTGGAGCACGAGGGGCTCAATTCTCCCTTTTTTGGGGATGCTTTTCCCTATGGATCTGTGGCATCTTTTCTCTGTGCACCCCCATCACTGCTTGCTGCCCTGGTGTTTGGACATGATGCCAAGAGGAAACCAAACCCATTTCCAGTAATTTCCAGTGGGTTTGGGGAAGGAGAATGGGAATGGCTCCTTCTCAGGGCTGTGCCTTGGGCTCACCCCACTGACACCTCTTGGTGTCACCCACAGCATCCTCAGTGGACATAAATCCGGGGAAACCTGTGGATCCATCCCTGTGGGCTGTCGCCAGAGAGGGTCTGCAGGGAGCAGAGGGGTCCCTCACCCCACAGCAGGGAAAATGCAGCTTGTTAGCATTAATAAACATAAAATACAGAAATAAAAGCATAATAAATATGAGAGTATTAAATTAACGCCTAGGAAAAATGCATCACAAGACTGGCAATCCCCCCAGGTCTCACTGTAAAGATTTAGAGTGTCCAAAGCCACCTCCATTCCAGAGCACCAGGGCATGGAGCAGAGGGAGGATGAGGAAGCATGAGGATCTTCATCACTCCTGCAGCTGCTCCCTTCCCTCCCCATCAGCCTGATCCATCTGATGCATCCACTGCCTGAGAAAAATCCCCCACTGCTCCCTGCAGACAGGAGGCAATTTCCAAGTCCCAGCCATTCCCAAGAAAAGTGATGCTGGCTGTGGCCTAATGGAAAGGCAGCCAGTTTTATAGCAGAATGCAAATGAAAAGGTATAAATAAACAATCGCTCACCAAGAAGTGCTCGCCTTTAATGAATATTTCATATACAAAAGGAGTCATTGACATTTTGCTGGATTGCTTCAATTAGCTCTTGAGCCTCATGTTCATGCAAATAATAAGCTTGCTTTTCATAATGCTTTGTTAATCTGCTTCATAGTGTGAATTTATACAGTAATATATCACCCAGACCTCCTGCTGGAGCCTTTATTGGATATAAATGACTTAGTAATTGCTATTGATCATTAAAGGAGCGTGGTGTTATTTTGGAATTACAATGTGGGGGATCTTTGCTGAAGACTGAAGGATCTGGCTGCCTGGGCTGGTTTATATTCAGGGCAGTGACTAATGGGTCCTTGGGAAGGAAAAGCCAAAGTGTGCCAAGATTGAGGCTGGGGAAAAGCACTGCTGGAGTCAGTGCTGCCTTCCCATCATGAAACGCTCCCGGCAATGTATTCAGAATATATCTCAACATATTCCATTCCACGCATCCATCTCCATCCCAACTCCAACTTGCCTAAAATCAGCCAGGAAAATATTGTGGCTGCCTGGGGAATGCAGCAGCAGGAGTGAACACACAGTCACAGTGCTGTGACAGCCGTGGTGGCCCAGGCAGGTCCCAGTGCGTGGTGACAAAGCCACCACAGGGCCATTCCCAAAGCCCCAAACAACCCTGGAGGCTGCAGGTCTTTAATCTGGGCTGGCTGTGAGTAATTAAAGCAAGGTTTTCCAGCCACCCTCACTGCAGGGCTGGGGGTATTGATGCCATTCCTGATGTCAGGGCAGCGGGAAGGGCTCCGTGTTCCCACCAGGGATTTCAGCCTCAGCCTCCTCCTCTCCATCACTTGCTGGTTGTCTTCCAGCTCCCACCATTAAACCCTCATCACTCTGAACTGGAGAAGGCTGAGGTTGCACTTTAGATTTATATTTTTCATTTAGAAAACACCTTTTTTGTCGTTCCTTCACCTGGAAGAGCCATGCTTGGCTTGCTGAGCTGCATTCAGTGCTGACTCCTGCCTTGCTCAGAGAACAGCAGAGCTGGGAAATCTCTGCTTCTCCAGCACCCCAAATGCTCTCCCTCCATGGGATGGGTGAGTTCAGCTGGCTCTGACACCCACATCCATCTGGAACATGGCTGGGGGCATTTACTCCTCTGTGCCCCCAGGGCTGTGCTGGCACTCACTTCATGGAAGCCTTGAAAGGGCTCTGAGCTCCCTCCCTGGCTCTGCTTTTATTTAAAGCCTCTCTGTGCATTTTTCCCTTTCCCATTTACTGCGTTTCCCCCCTGGAATGTGCTTTGATTTTTCAGCAATTTCGAAGTCCTCAGGCTTTGCCTGGAAGGTGATTTATCCCCGTTTGTGTTTTCCTGTGTACGTACATGAGCTGCAGTGCACTGGGAGGAAACACAAAGAGCAATTGGCTGTGCAGGGGCTGCCACTGATGGAGTGCTGCTGCTGGAGGAGTCATTTCCAGGAGCTGGGAGCTCGCTCTGATCCTGATGGACAAACTCTAAATCCCACTAACTCCAGAGGGAATTGGAATCAGCTTCTCTGGATGCCCCCCAGGCTGTCAGGCCAGGAATGGTCACTTGGAGTGCTCACTGTGAAAAGTGCACATTATATGGCTCTACGCAGATATTTACCTTATGTATTTTGATGTATTGATTAGTGGTGCTGGATTTACATTTTAATAATAAATGTAGTCTTGTAATTAAAAGGTAACTTTTGTAGTTAAAATAAGAACTATGTTAGTGGGGTTTTTTTTAAGGAAGGAATGAGGCACTAGCACCAGATAGCAGCCACAGGACACCTGAATCTTTCAGAAAAAAGAATTTATTGCTCCATTATCAGAAGAAATGAACTTCTTCCCACCTTGAAGGTGATGTTAGGATTGGGAGGAAGAAGTTGACAGTGACCAGACAGAATCCTGTGCTTGAATGGAATTTATGCATCATGGATGAAGTGTATGAATATACAACAGGTTATTGTTTTTAAGGGTTAATCCTTTGTTAACGTGGGTCCTTTTTCGGGCTCGTGCTGCCCAGAAAAGGTACCTGGACATCTGTAACTCTTTGTCTCTATTGTCTCATATTGTCCTAATCAAATTGTCCAAATTATTACTCTAATTGTGTTATGATTTTTATATAACCATTTTATTGCTATTAAACTTTTAAAATTTTAAAAACAAGTGATTGGCGCTTTTCACACTCACCAAAGCCTTTTGCAGCCCCAAAGGGCCAAGGTGGGTGGAAACTTCCCCCCTTTTCTCCCTTTGGTGTGAGCCCCATGGCAAATGCTGCTATCCCAGCTGGCACCCAGCAGCCTGGACAGGCTGTTCCCATTGCCATCAGCCCAGCTCTGCTCCTGCCTCATCCCTGGGAGCACCAGAGCTCAGTGCTGACAGTGCTGAAACCTCCCCTGAGTCACCCCTGGGCCGATCTGATGTGAACTTTTGCCCCACCAAAGCCATTTTGTTCCAGGGAATTTTACACATGCAAATCTCCAGTGCTTTGTCATGCCAGCCACATCTCCCGAGGCTGGGTTTAATAGAGGCTGGGAGCTGGGGGTGAGCAGGTCAGTGCTCGGGGCATGAGGAGCTGCTGGGATTTAATGCCACCGCTGTCAATTGATGTCCCCTGGGAATGTGACCCCCAGCCCCTGGTGGATGGTCTAAAAATGCTCCTCGGAGCAACCCTGTCTGTTTTTAGCAGTGATTTAGCCCCAGGAATTGCTGTTGGATCCTCACTTGCTGCAATTCCAGCCCCTGGGATTTGACACTTCTTGCCCGGCTGTGCCACCCGGTTTTTCCCTCTCCTGTTGCTGTGAACTCTGTTCTGCAGGCACGTGTGGAGCCAAGCACAAGAGGGGATGTTCCAGGCCCTTTATCTGCTCCTTCTCTGCCTTTTCTCTGCTCCAATCCTGCCCTGAAATGGGAAAAGCAAGGACAGGAAGAAGGATCTTCCCCTCCATCCTCCACAGAATTTGGAAATCCAAGTGTCACCTCCCCAAAACTGGAGGGAGTGATGGGGAGGGCCGGGGCTGATCTGCATTTAAAAGAGGGGCAGTCAGCAGAAGGAAGAGGAGAAGGGATGGGGAGATAAAAGGGAGAGAGGCTTGCATTTGAATATTGTGTTTCCTTATGGCAATAATAATTTGAAAGCTGATTTACTGCCAAGAGAAATAGAAAAGAGACCCCTTGGCGCTGCCCCAGACTCCTCATTTACTCTTTTAGAGCAAGGAACGTTTATAAAAAGTGAATAAAACATCTAACAAAGCTGGTTAGGATTCTTTGAAAGATGTCTCCATCAAAGCACCGGGGTCAGCCTCTGGTGGAAGCAGGGCTGGGGATGGCAGGGAAAGGGATGGGGAGCAGTGCCTGTGGTCACCCCTCTGCCCCAGGGACACCTGAGACTCCCCACCCCTTGGTTTTGTGCTTTGCTGTAAATCTGGGAGTTGCTGCAGCAGGTATGGCTGTGGAAACATCCCCAGAAAAAAATAATCCAGCCTTAAACTTCTGATTTATTGATTATTTCACTGCTTGTGGAGGATCCACACAAATATCCCTGTCCTGCTCCATCCCCCTCGCTCTCAAATGGGGAGAGGGGCTGAGGAGGGAGAGCACTTAACAGAGATAAATATTTCACAGTTTTTAATTAAATATGAGAGCCCTGCTGGGGCTGGGAGCAGGACCATCCTGGAATATGAATTATCAAGAACCCTTCTTCCCAGATGCCCATTATTTCCACCCCAGCCATTTCAGGCAAATAAAATAAATAAAAATAAATAAACTAACCCTGTGTCCCTCTGGCATAAATGATGTTTTTCAGGGCAGCCAGCTCAGGATGCCCATCCCAGATGTGTTTTTTGGGGCAGCTTGGCCCTGCCCCAGCTGGGCTGTGGCCCAGGCACTCAGAGGGGTTTCTGTTCCAGCACTTTTGGGAAGAGGTTTGGAGTGGCCCTGGAGGAGGCAGGAGCTCTGCACATCGATTGAGTGGTGCTTCCAGAGAGAAGATTAAGTGGATACAATTGGCCAGGATTGACCTCGATGGATCTCTCCTGATTTATTCCAGCTGGGGAGCTGATCCAGCCGGGCTGGGGTGGGAGTTATGCAATTCCTTGTCCTCAGGAACCCGGGCCATGGCTCCCGTGCTGTTCCCGTGCCCAGCCCGTGCCAGGCACACAGAGCAAGTGCTGCTCATCATAAGGCAAAAATTCAGCCTAGAAATCATCTCTGCCCCCTGCTCTCCACTCTGAGGACAGTGTGTGAGTTAAACTGATCTCTGCAACCAGCTCAGCCTCACCCTGGGGCTTCCTCGTGTGAAGAGCTCAGCCAAAGCTCTTGATCCATCCTGCTTTTCCAGGCTGGAGCCACCTCAGTGCTGCATGGAGGGCACAAAAGAGCAGAGCTGGCAGCTGCCAGCCCTGTGCTGGGGGCACATTTCCCCAGTAGATGAAGGAATTTGGTGAAAACTGCATTTAATCCAAACCAAGGCTGTTCCAAAGTCAAAAAGCAAAAGCAGAGCTTTAAAGAAAGCCAAATGTGGCTGAATGAATCCAGGAGGGGCTGGTTGTGCTCACAAGCAGTGAGGAGCTCTCACCCCTCACTATTTTGGAAGCCAATCTCCTGCTGATAAGGTCACAGATGATAAAGGATGGGCACAGCTGGACCCACGGATGCTGCAGGGATATCTGCAGCTTCTCCAGGAAAATGTGGCACCTGCAGCAAGGAGCTGGAGCCTGGAGCACAGCAAAGCCCTGGCAGGGAGCAGCTGAGCCCGAGCCACCGTGTGATGTTTATAATTAGCCCGTGTGGCAGCCTCCCATCCATTATCAGCCTTTTCCCTAATAGACTTCCCTAACAGGAGCACCCTGAAGTGACCTCTCTGAGCAGCCCTCTGCTTCTAACTGGGTTTATAATTGTGATTGATCTCCGAGGCTCTGCAGCTCTGCTCTCCTCCTTCCACAGCTCCACTCCATCCAGGGGAGGTTTTCCTTTTCCTCCAGCCCTGACTTCAGAGCTGAGATTTCCTTTGAGCACTCTCGGGTACCAATTAGTGACACATCCCTGGCTCCAGAGCAGGACCCCTCAACCTGAAGGGAGTGGAAGTTCTCTGGGTGGGTCCAAGGCACATTTTGGTGTTTTTGCTGGGCAAACACGCAGCTGGATGGTCCCAGAGCACAGCCAGCCCTGCATGGGTCATACCCACGGAGGTTTTGGGCACTGCCTTGATCTGGTCCTTCCTGGGCAGCTCTGGGGTTGTGGTGTGGTGATGATGGGACAAAGCTACAGAATCATGGCTTGGGTTGGGTTGGGTTGTGTTGGAAGGGATTTAAATCCACCCTCTGCCATGGGCAGGGTCACTTTCCACTATCCCAGCTTGCTCCAAGCTTTGCTCAACCTTGGATTCATCCAGGGTCACCCACAGCTCCTCTGGGCACCCTGTGCCAGGGCCTCCCCACCCTCACAAGGATATTTCTTCCCAATATCCCACCTAAGCCTGCCCTCTGGCAGTTTAAAGCTATTTTCCTTGCATTATTCCCACTCATTTTTCCTACATCGCTGCTATTCCGTAAGTCATGAGCTCCAAACCCCCTCACACCCTGGTTGCCCACTCTAAAATGATGGGAATAGCTCAGATCCCTTCAGCTCCACCTCTGAATAAGGTACAGAGAGGAATTAAGCATCATTTTCCCCTCCTGCATGGTGGAGCAGTTTTAGGGAGACGCTGGGCATTCCCACCCTCTCCAGAGAGAGCAGGGATGGAGGCAGGGACTCCTTCCCATTTTCCTCGTCTGACTCAGCCTGGCTGCTGGATCTGGGATGGGAGGAGGGAAGAGAATTCCCTCCAGGTGGATTTCGCACAGAACTGTGAACAAATAAACAAACAGGCTCTCGAAAAAGGGGGTCACAGCTGAAGGAGCCGTGAAGCAGCACATTCCCCTCGTGCAGATGTGCAGAGTGTTGATGTGCAGCGCCACTTCACAGCCAAACGTTCCAAACTCCCCCGCTTTCCTCGGCTTTTGGCTGTGGGTGTGAATTTTCTGAAAGGTGATCAGGGCACGGGAGCTGGTGGGGTGACCCTGAGCTTGTCCCCACAGCAATGGGGCCATCCACCAGCTGATGGGATTCTCCCTGCTCCCAAAATAACCAGCCAAAAGGAAAACTGTTTCAGAAACAGGAAGAAAAAAACCATGTTTTTTTTTTTTTTTTCTTTCCAAATATGACAGAGCAGGATGATTTCTTCTGGAAGCTTTGCTGGGCCTCCAGCTGGGAGAGTCCCAAGTTCAGACCTTCAGGGATCTTTCATTCTTTCCAAACTCGTCCCATTGGCCACCTGTCTCTTAATTCATGACAAAACTGTGAATTCGAGGAGGCATTTGTGGTCAGTGGCTGACCTGGCTGTGCCACATCCACACCCAGCTCATTCTCTGCCTCTGGAATTGCACATTCCACAGGGCTGGAATGTGGCAGGAATTTTAATTGGATGCTGAAGCCAAGGCCTGAGGGAATCGTTTTAATTTTGGAGTATTGGTTATTGGGTCAATACCTTCCTCATCCTGAGGAAGTCAGTGCAGGCTGCAGCAGGAGTTGTGAATGGGAATGGGAGTGATTTTCCACCAGCCTCTGGATGGGAATTCTCTATGGATTGTGTTTCCTGATGGATCTGCATCCTGGAGCCACCAGCTGAGCTCTGCAGGACACAGCAGTGCTGAGGAGCTGCCTCATCCATGAGAGAGGGGAGGAGGAGAGAGGAGGAAGGGGGAAGGCATTGGGAAAATGTGGTGTTGTGAGGTCCCCAGGACGAGGCGAGAGATGGGAATTTGGCTCCATGTTCTCAGAAGGCTGATATTATATTATTTTATATATAATATATATTATATAATATATAATATATAATATATAATATATATATATAATATATATTTTATATATATATATATATATATATATTATATTATTTCTATATATATATATAATATTATATATTATAATATTAATATATTATATTATATTTATATATATATATAAATATTATATATATATATATATATAATTGTATAAATATATAATATATATATTATAAATTTATATAATATAATATTATAATTATAATATAATATATAATATATAATATATAATATATAATATATAATATATAATATATAATATATAATATATAATATATAATATATAATATATAATATATAGTATATCGTATATAGTATATCATATATCATATATCATATAATAAGAAATTATATACTAAAACTATACTAAAGAAAGAGAAAGGATACATCAGAAGGTTAGCAAAGAGTGATAATGAAAGCTCATGACTGACTCCTGAGTCCAACAGAGCTGGCTATGATTGGTCATTAATTAAAAACAATTCAGATGGATCCAATCAAAGATGCACCTGTTGGTAAACGATCTCCAGACCACATTCCCAAGCAATCAGATAATTATTGTTTTCATTCTTTTCTGAGGCCTCTCACCTTCCCAGGGGAAAATCCTGGGCAAAGAGGAGTTTTCAGAAAATATCATGGTGACAGGAAAATAATCTGCAGCTCTCGACACTTTCCTGTGTGTCTGCTTTGTAAATCAAAATATGGGTAGTTTTTTTTGTTGGATCAATGGAATTCCAGGAGTTTGGAAGATGCATCTGCCCCATGGCCCATAGCAAAGTTTGAAAGATTTTATGCCTCCAGATCCCTTAGTGGAAGAAATCAGGGAATGAGAAAGAAAAATCTCCTTGGCTGCTCCAGGCATCCTGGAGCATTACCACAGCTCATTGCCTGCACAGCACCTCCCAGTTAAAAAATTACTTTCTTTTCCATGGAAATCTGTGCTGGCTGCTGCAAAATAATCCCAGATGAAGCATCTACAGCGAGCACATTGTTATTAGCTCAGATGATTTGGCTTGCTCTCTTGCTTTCTGGTTTTTTATTCATGCTGGCGGCAAGCAAACCCATCCAGCTCCATTATGTATAATTTATTCTGGATTAGATCAAAGGAACAGTTTACAGGGCTGGTTTGGGCATTATTATGATTTTTTTTTCAGCTTTTTCCATATTTTATAAATATATATTTATTCTCCCTCCCCTTGCCCACACTCCCCATTGCCTTTGCTCATAAGCAAATTATAAATTATTCACCAGCCCGAACAAGACAAGTGTTCCTCGGGCCTGGAAATCAAATCAGCCCCAGCAGCGATGTGGGATGGGAGCTCTGTGTTTTTGGGGAGTTTGTGGGATGCAGGGATGCAGCTGGGACCAAGAAATCCCTTTTATAAGTGTTGAGAGACTTTTTGAGATCCTGGGCAGGCTGCAGGGGTGCTGTCAGCTCAGTAATGCCACCTTAACGGGGTGACATCAATCCTACACCTTTAAAACAAACAAGCAGTGGTGTTTTTGCTGTTTTTTTTGTCGTGGGTGTAGTTTTGGGGCTCTGTTTGTGTACAGAAGCACATCCCAGGGCTGCAGGAGCTTTGGCAGTGACTTTGCTCCTCCTTTTTCCCCTCTGTGCTGCCCAGCAGGGTTTGCTCCCAGCTGGAGCCTGTAAGCTGCTGTAATCCAGTGATATCCATAGATCCCAGGGCATGTTCCAGCACCTTCCCCAATCCCTCTTCATCCTGAACCTTGTAAATCAGCTCTGGCTCTGTCCCCAGTGCCTGGTGGCCACCAGTGGGGTGATGCTGGCCAGCACTGCTGCACCATTATCCCCTCCTTGCTCCCAGTGCCACAGAGCCGCAGATGGGACCTGTCTTTGTGGCTTTTTGGAGGCTTTTCCCAGCCAAACCCTGGTGGGGGACCCAGCAGTGCTGTCCCCAGCCCAGGCTGCAGCCCCAGGCAGCAGCAGATGTTCCTTTTCCATGGAGCTGTGCCACGGCAGGCTGGGCACCCTGCACAGCTCTGTCCTGGCACAGCTCTGTCCTGGCACAGCTCAGCACAGCAATTCACACAAAATCACACAATCACTGCGTTGGAAGAGACCTTCAAAATCACGGAGTCCAACCCAGCCCCAACAGCTCAGCTGAACCCTGGCACCCAGTGCCCCAACCAGGCCTGGTTAAACACACCCAGGGATGGGGACTCCACCACCTCCCCAGGCAGAACATTCCAGAATTTATCACTCTTTCTGTAAAAAACTTTTCCCTGATATCCAACCTGTATTTCCCGTGCTCTGGTTCTGTCAGTTCCTGGAGAAAGAGCCCAGCCCCACCTGGGCACAGGCACCTTTCAGGAGCTGTACAGAAATGATGAGGGCACAATGATTCTTGGGGTCACAGACACCCCCAAATATCCCCTGGGAGCATGGATGGTGCTTCCCTTGATTCCTCAGGTTTGAGCTTTTCTATTTTTCAGAGTCTGTGCTGCTTTGGTGTGTCGTTCTGGGCTTCACATCAGGGGATGGTGAGCTCTGTGCACAGAGCAGGGAGACAAAACAATTCCTGCTCCAGCTGGGCACCAAGGACAAATGACCCAAATCTCAGGCCTAAGAGCACAAACACCGTGGGCTGGAGAGAGAAAAACAAGCAGGGTGGGACTGCCTGGGCTAAAGCTGGAATGGGACAATGAACTGCAAGGTGCAAATGGAGCAGAACTGATCCAAGGGGGAGAGCCCGGGAGCGCTCGTGCATTTTGGGACCATTTTGGTTCATCTTGGGTTCATTTTGGGACCATTTTGGTTCATCTTGGGTGCAGCCCTGGCTGGGCTCTTGTGCTGCCCAAGGTGGAAATCCTTTATAATAAATCCATGCTTTATTCTTTAGCTCTGTCCAGCCTCTGTTCCAGGCCAGCATCACCCTGCATCCAGCCCCACTGCCCAGGAAGTTCTGTTCCCAGCAGCTCTGTAATTGCAGATCATTTCTGTAATTCTCTCCCTGCAATTGCTACTTAAGATGTCATCAGTGATTGATATATTTGCTAATTGAGATTTCCGCTCGGGCTGATAGCCACGGTGCTCTGCTCCTTGTATTATTTTCGGTGATTTTATGACTGACATATTGGCAGCAGCACTTCTTTAATCTTCATTAAGCAAATCCTGAGGGAGATGTGGTGGCTGCAGGGGCAGGATGGGATGGGCTGGAGACTCTGCTTTCCATAGGATGGAGAACAGATGGGAAGGGGCTGCTCTGTGGGGTCATTCACAAGGGAAGGTCCAGCCCGTGCCTCAGTTTCCCTGCTGGCAAAGGACAGCTCAATTATTCCATGCAGAAGGGGATTGGGAGTGAATTCTGACCTGCAGGACTGTGGAAAAAATTAAACTGGGAGTTTACAAAGCTAGAAGCTAAATTAGGAGTTTACAAACCTGGAAGCCAAACTGGGAGTTTCCAGCTGTGGGCTGAGTTATCCAGAGGTGCTGAGGCCTGGTGGAAGCAGCAGCTTCAGGAGAAAGTGTTGCCCCACTTGGGCATTACTGAAGAGTTTAACTCACAAGATGTTGGACCCAGCTGGTGCCACTTTGTGCTGCCAGAGAGGGGAATGGGTTTGCAGATGATGGGGGTGGGATATAAATGGGATATAAATGGAGAAATGAAGCGCTGCTGCCTGAGCTATAAAGCAAAAGCAATTTTCTCTCTGCTCAGGCCCATCTGCTGAGCTCCCAGGGCAGCATTTCCTCCTGTGGGGATGAAGGATGGGTCAGGGTGGTGGCAGTGCCAAAATGAGTGACCCTGAGTCTGCAGGAGGGGAAGATCCCCTGGGATCTCTCATCCTTTAGATCCACTGGGATGAGCCAGCCCTGCTCCTGCCCCCTGGCTGGGATGGTGTGGAGCAATCCAGCATCCCACTGCTCTGCCAGAGGGCACAGCCAACTCCCTTCCACCTCTGGCTGCTTTTCCCAGCACAGCAGGGCCAGTAATAAGCAATAAATGAGACAAAATGAGGGCTGGATGCCCTGTGGAGAGCCCATTCCTGCAGCAGTCCCTGGGCACAGGGACAGCAGTGGGGCAGCCCCACACAGCTCCTGATGGATTTCAGGGGCTCACAAGGCCCTGCTGTGCTGGCTGGGAGCTTTGCAGGGTTCTGGGATCATCCTGCACCTCCAGGCCTGGGCTGAGTGGGTGTGGGAAGGACAAACAGCCCTTGGAGGTGGAGAGCTCTGTCCTTGGACAACAGGGGGGTAATGAGGAGCATGGCAAAGGGAGAAAGGGCAGAAAACAGGG